>NC_091334.1:22335210-22340210 GCF_038502225.1 Cherax quadricarinatus | reverse complement strand
CACAGTGTTGGTGCACAGTGATAGTGCAGTGTTGGTGCATATAGTGCACAGTGTTGGTGCACAGTGATAGTGCACAGTGATAGTGCACAGTGATGGTGCACAGTGATGGTGCACAGTGATGGTGTACCTGGCTCTCAGAAACACCTGTGATTGTTAATGTTAAAATGTATGGCGTGGAGAGAATGTTAAAATGTATGGCGTGGAGAGAATGTTAGAATGTGTGGCGTGGAGAGAATGTTAGAATGTGGGTTTATTAGAGAAGAAATGTTCACAGTAACAACATCCAGATTTAATTAATATCCCTCGTGGCAAGAAGTGCCAGCACAGAGAAACTCTGGTAACTGGGCACAGGTATACCAGGGCAATGAAAAAGCCAACCCAGCTTTTACAACACAAAATAAAACCAAGAATTTGGCCCTGGTGGCAGAGCCCCCCCCCCTCCCCCTCCCCCTCCCCCCCGGAGGATGGAAGGGAGGGAGGGAGCGAAGGTGGTAGAAAGGGAGTTAAGGAGGAAGTAGGATATTAATCCAGGAAGATACAGAAGACACCACACGCACATACACGCACACACACACACACACAATGTCGTGCCGAATAGGTAAAACTGGTCAATTAGCAAGAACTCATTTAAAATTAAGTCCTTTCTAAATTTTTCTCTTTTATTTTTAAATATATATTTATTTCATTTATGTTAATGTAAAAATTAATAATTTTGTACCAAAAAGAACCTTAGAAAACTTACCTGACCTTATTATAACAAGCGTAATTTAATTTAGCGGAATCCAACTAAATATATTTTAGATAAGTTTACAATAATTTAATAATAAACAAACACAATGAAATATATTTTTTTCGTTAGGTTCAGAATGATTTTTGCGAAATCATTGCGTACACAAATTTTCGTTTGCCTTATTGGGCAAGAAGAACATTGCTATTTAAGCCAAAATAGCAAGTTTTACCTATTCGGCACGATATATATATATATATATATATATATATATATATATATATATATATATATATATATATATATATATATATATATATATTATATATATATATATATATATATATATATATATATATATATATATATATATATATATATATATATATATATAATTTATGTGTTTATTTATATGTTCTAGTAAGATGATGAGTAGTGTGGAGTCATAGATGATAATACAGTGAGTACATATTTAGGTCTTTAAGTAGTTCTCAGTAAATTAAATACTTTGGCTCTAGGTGGGCCGTAAACGATCTGTGTATTTGTTGTAACTCTGATGTTTCTCCAGCTCTGAACGGGGCCGTCAACACTGAGCAATATTCCAAATGAGCAAAAAATTATTTGAATAGTGTCACGAGTGGCAATATTTCGTCAGTTTTCAAATTTCCAATTATCCACCCCGTCATCTGCATGGCTGTTTTTCACCTTGGTCTTACTATTTTCCTTGAAAGGTCAGTTGACATAATTACTCCCAGGTCTTTCACGTGTTCCTTTCGTCGTATTTAGTGATCCTCTTGGGTTTTGTATACAGTGTCCCTTTTGAGTTTTTCATTCTTTTCGAAAAAAAATTAACGATGCGAGATGTTAGGTCTACTGGTGTGTAATTTCTAGCTAGTGCTCTACTACCTCTCTCTTGCAAAGAAGCTATGCATGTACTCTTTAAGGTCTCTGGTATTTCACCTAGATCTAAGCTCTTTTCTCAAAGAATACTGACATCTCGTGCTAGTGGTGCTTAACTATTTTTTTTATAAATAAGGAATTCCATGAATCTGGTCCAGGTGCTGAGATCATAACATTCTCTGAGCTGCATATCACTGGATGAAAGTACCTGCATTTTTTTCAAGGCGACACTTTCCTTATCATGTTTAAACATTTCCTGGTGTGTTGATAGCAGGATGTGCCTATATGGCACATCCCTTTAACACAGTACTTGCAGATGTCCTGACTGCCTACATTTACTGAGTTAGACTCATTCTCGCTTTCTCAGAAGTGATGTGGTTTCTCTTGTTTACCTTCCCATGAGCATAGGTCTCCAGGTTGATCTATTTCTTGTTTCCCTGATGTTGTCGTCTCTTCCTCCCCTGTATTTTTTCTATCTTGTATCCCTATTTCCGTCTCCTCTTTCCAGTATGTTAACAATATTGGCAGACACCTGCAGATGTGTTGCACAAAACTCTTGGCAGATACGGAAGGTACGTGTTGCACAACACAGCTGGCAGACAGGTGCAAGTATGTGTTAAACAAGAGAGGTGGTAGCCAGCAAGGCTTTTTGCAACACCCATCACTAACCAGCCACACAGGCGTCATCAACATGTACTGCCCACAACACTGGAGGACTCTCCCAACAGAGTAAGTTTTTACTGCGGCAATGTTTCGCTCTGCATAGCATGTGTACTGCCACATGTAGGCACTGTATGATCACAACTACAACGTCAAGCGTACACCGCTCACATATTTACATTTGAAGTCAATGTTAGCGACAAGTTAGGGGCTGGGAAGCCTTCAGCTCCTCCCACACAATTCCCTCAGCCCTCAAAGCTCCCCAAAATATAAATAGCGGTACTAATAATAATGCTGCTTCAAAATACGTCTCCTGGTCCCCGCTTCCAACCCGACAGCCAACCTTAAACCCTCCAGGATAGGGGCGGCGCCCCTGCTTGAGGTGTACCCTACTCTTGACAGCATATATTTGAAAGTTGTGGATTAAGGATTACGGCAGTAAAACCTGTGAGGGTATACAGGGTATGGTGATACCCAGAACATGGGCAATACACTTACACTTAGGAAAGGTTTCGTCACGAGTTGTTTCTTGAATATTAATACAGAGACCTCTGATATGGAAACATATATGGTGGAAGGAGACAAGTGCCATGAAGCCAGAGGATAGTGAGCTTCGTGTAATGGGTACCAGATGAAATAGGTACTGAGTACTAGGTAATGGGTACTGGGTACCGGGTGACGGTGCACCTGGGTTGGTGTTACCTGATGATAATACTCGATTGGTCAACAACTTTACAGACAAATGCCTGGCAACACTGAAGCAGCCTTATTGATGTGAGATGCTGCACCTCGCTGTCAGGGATGCTACCACGGGACTTGTACACTGAGATGTGTATCTTTCTCAGTGTATATAGGCTGAGAGAAATACACAACCCTACTGTAGTCAACAGGCTTTAAATTCTATCCAAGCCAAGGGCTTCCGGACTTCCCCCGTCTTCTGGTTTTCTCTGCCTTTCTTCGCCTAGTTTTGACTTGACAATGATCCAGAAGGGACCGAAACGTCGTCATACGTTTCCTTCCCTAAGTTATGTATGAATGCTTCCCATCTCAAGAGGGTGTTAAGGTTGTCAAGGTTGAAACAGTATTCATGTTGGTGACTTGGTGCCACATTCCTCACAGACCATGACAGACTCCAACACCAGTGGGTGGGTAGGTGTGTTCCCTCTTTCACACGCACTAAATATTCGACAGAGGCCGAACAGTTGGTAGCTGTGGAAATAAATGGTATAAAATACCGACACAATGGCAATATAAACACAAATGCAGTATAATGTGATCCTTTATTGACTACGTTTCGCCCACACAGTGGGCTTTTTCAAGTCACAAACAGACCTGTTTGTGACTTGAAAAAGCCCACTGTGTGGGCGAAACGTAGTCAATAAAGGATCACATTATACTGCATTTGTGTTTATATTGCAGTTGGTAGCTGTCTTGAGCGGTGACGTTACAAGCCAGGTTGATGACTGGGAACACACAGTATATGTTTGCTCCATTTCTTCCAGGGTTTTTGAGGTTAAAAATGATAACAAAGACATGTATATAAGACAAATATGTGGTAACTAAGACATTTGTCGAGGAAATGTGGCAGGCATATCGTCAGAGAATAATTCCTATGTGGCAGACGTGTTTAGAATCGGCTCTGGTTAAAATAGTATCTGATATCGACAGATTGTTTGAAAAAAAAGATAACCAGGTCCCAAATATTCTCAGTAAAATGTACCTGTGTTTACATTTTGTGTTTCTAACAAGAGGTTCGTAGCTCATCGATACTAAGACGCTCAAAACACAGGCGCTTTTATAATTGCGGTAATACAGAGCAAACGTGTTATTAATGGTGATAATACTGAGAAGCTGTTGAACAAGGCACACCTGCAACACGCGGGTGTAGCAGGTTTCTTCAGTCGAATACACAGGTGATTTTAATGCTGGAGACAGTGGAAGAACCCAGGAGGTAATTTTACGGTCTTCAGTCCCTTAGCCTTGATAGGTGTTCAGCCCCTCAGCCTCAAGCTGTTTTATGTACTGGAGCCAGAAATGAGGTGCAGCAGTTAGTGACGGCGTCACAAGTGGGCGGAGCCACCAGAGGAAATAGCTCTAGTTAATAAGTTCCCAGGTTGCTTAGGAAAAGAGTTGTAAAAGATATCCTCTATACCCTGGCCAATTTCTACTAGTGGGCCTTGCTCAGGGTGGGTGGTGGGCAGCTATGGGTGGGTGGTGGGCAGCTATGGGTGGGTTGGTAAGGAGAGCAGTGAGAGTCCATGGGAATAGCCAGAGACAGCCATTATGGTGATGGAGATTTTGGTGGTAGGTGGTGAGGAGCAGTAATGAGGTGGTATAGGTGGTGAGAAGCAGTAATGTAGTGACAGTATAGGTGGTGAGGGGCGGCAATGTAGTGACGATATAGGTGGTGAGGGGCAGTATATGGTCGCCCAGTGTGGCTGAGAAAGTTCATGTCTAGCAAGCAGAGTTGACCACGTTCATGTCTAGCAAGCAGAGTTGACCACGTTCATGTCCAGCAAGCAGAGTTGACCACGTTCATGTCCAGCAAGCAGAGTTGACCACGTTCAAGTCTAGCAAGGAGAGTTGTATCGTGTACACAGCACTTCACTAATCACAACTTTTAAACATACACAGTGAATATCGTCACTAATTCACTGCTATCATCAGTTCACCGTCACCATTACCAATTTTCTGGCATCGTACTTCGCTACAA
>NC_091334.1:22297710-22332710 GCF_038502225.1 Cherax quadricarinatus | reverse complement strand
TCCTCACCAAGGAAGTGACTAAGGTTGAGGGGGGGGGGCATGGGGGATGGGTGGAGTAATGGGGGATGGGTGGAGTAATGGGGGATGGGTGGAGTAATGGGGGATGGGTGGAGTAATGGGGGATGGGTGGAGTAATGTGTAGGGGCTAAGATGTTAAGGATGGGATGTAACGAAATTGCTACATTGGGGAGAAATTACTGTGGTGATGAGGTGGGTGACGGGTGAGGCGCAGGTGGCGGGTGAGGCGCAAGTGGCGGGTGAGGCGCGGGTGGCGGGTGAGGCGCGGGTGGCGGGTGAGGCGCAGGTGGCGGGTGAGGCGCAGGTGGCGGGTGAGGCGCAGGTGGCGGGTGAGGCGCAGGTGGCGGGTGAGGCGCGGGTGGCGGGTGAGGCGCATGTGGCGGGTGAGGCGCAGGTGACGGGTGAGGCGCATGTGGCGGGTGAGGCGCAGGTGACGGGTGAGGCGCAGGTGGCGGGTGAGGCGCAGGTGGCGGGTGAGGCGCAGGTGGCGGGTGAGGCGCAGGTGGCGGGTGAGGCGCATGTGGCGGGTGAGGCGCATGTGGCGGGTGAGGCGCAGGTGGCGGGTGAGGCGCAGGTGGCGGGTGAGGCGCGGGTGGCGGGGTGAGGCGCGGGTGGCGGGTGAGGCGCGGGTGGCGGGTGAGGCGCGGGTGGCGGGTGAGGCGCGGTGTGAGGCGCGGGGCGGGTGAGGCGCAGGTGGCGGGTGAGGCGCACGTGGCGGGTGAGGCGCGGGTGGCGGGTGAGGCGCGGGTGGCGGGTGAGGCGCGGGTGGCGGGTGAGGCGCGGGTGGCGGGTGAGGCGCGGGTGGCGGGTGAGGCGCAGGTGGCGGGTGAGGCGCGGGTGGCGGGTGAGGCGCGGGTGGCGGGTGAGGCGCGGGTGGCGGGTGAGGCGCGGGTGGCGGGTGAGGCGCAGGTGGCGGGTGAGGCGCAGGTGGCGGGTGAGGCGCGGGTGGCGGGTGAGGCGCGGGTGGCGGGTGAGGCGCGGGTGGCGGGTGAGGCGCGGGTGGCGGGTGAGGCGCGGGTGGCGGGTGAGGCGCGGGTGGCGGGTGAGGCGCAGGTGGCGGGGTGAGGCGCGGGTGGCGGGTGAGGCGCGGGTGGCGGGTGAGGCGCGGGTGGCGGGTGAGGCGCGGGTGGCGGGTGAGGCGCGGCGCAGGTGGCGGGTGAGGCGCAGGTGGCGGGTGAGGCGCAGGTGGCGGGTGAGGCGCGGGTGGCGGGTGAGGCGCGGGTGGCGGGTGAGGCGCAGGTGGCGGGTGAGGCGCAGGTGGGGGGTGAGGCGCTGGTGGCGGGTGAGGCGCGGGTGGCGGGTGAGGCGCGGGTGGGGGGTGAGGCGCGGGTGGCGGGTGAGGCGCAGGTGGGGGGTGAGGCGCGGGTGGCGGGGTGAGGCGCGGGTGGCGGGTGAGGCGCGGGTGGCGGGTGAGGCGCAGGTGGGGGGTGAGGCGCGGGTGGCGGGGTGAGGCAGTACAGGAGTGATGGTACTACCATACATAATAAGATACATCAGTAGTGTGCTGCTACACTATGACTTAAGAAATCGTAATGACACGATTGCAAATAAACCATACCCCCGGCCGGTATGGTTTTCTGCTACACTATGATAGTCTCACACAGTATGGTGCTCATACAGTGATCTGGGAGACTTCAGTAGTGTCAGTCTGAGCTGGGAGACTTCAGTAGTGTCAGAGCTGGGAGACTTCAGTAGTGTCAGTCTGAGCTGGGAGACTTCAGTAGTGTCAGAGCTGGGAGACTTCAGTAGTGTCAGTCTGAGCTGGGAGACTTCAGCAGTGTCAGCCTGAGCTGGGAGACTTCAGTAGTGTCAGTCTGAGCTGGGAGACTTCAGTAGTGTCAGTCTGAGCTGGGAGACTTCAGTAGTGTCAGCCTGAGCTGGGAGACTTCAGTAGTGTCAGTCTGAGCTGGGAGACTTCAGTAGTGTCAGCCTGAGCTGGGAGACTTCAGTAGTGTCAGCCTGAGCTGGGAGACTTCAGTAGTGTCAGCCTGAGCTGGGAGACTTCAGTAGTGTCAGTCTGAGCTGGGAGACTTCAGTAGTGTCAGCCTGAGCTGGGAGACTTCAGTAGTGTCAGTCTGAGCTGGGAGACTTCAGTAGTGTCAGTCTGAGCTGGGAGACTTCAGTAGTGTCAGTCTGAGCTGGGAGACTTCGTAGTGTCAGTCTGAGCTGGGAGACTTCAGTAGTGTCAGCCTGAGCTGGGAGACTTCAGTAGTGTCAGTCTGAGCTGGGAGACTTCAGTAGTGTCAGCCTGAGCTGGGAGACTTCAGTAGTGTCAGTCTGAGCTGGGAGACTTCAGTAGTGTCAGTCTGAGCTGGGAGACTTCAGTAGTGTCAGTCTGAGCTGGGAGACTTCAGTAGTGTCAGTCTGAGCTGGGAGACTTCAGTAGTGTCAGTCTGAGCTGGGAGACTTCAGTAGTGTCAGTCTGAGCTGGGAGACTTCAGTAGTGTCAGTCTGAGCTGGGAGACTTCAGTAGTGTCAGTCTGAGCTGGGAGACTTCAGTAGTGTCAGCCTGAGCTGGGAGACTTCAGTAGTGTCAGTCTGAGCTGGGAGACTTCAGTAGTGTCAGTCTAAGCTGGGAGACTTCAGTAGTGTCAGTCTGAGCTGGGAGACTTCAGTAGTGTCAGTCTGAGCTGGGAGACTTCGGTAGTGTCAGTCTGAGCTGGGAGACTTCGGTAGTGTCAGTCTGAGCTGGGAGACTTCAGTAGTGTCAGCCTGAGCTGGGAGACTTCAGTAGTGTCAGTCTGAGCTGGGAGACTTCAGTAGTGTCAGCCTGAGCTGGGAGACTTCAGTAGTGTCAGTCTGAGCTGGGAGACTTCAGTAGTGTCAGTCTGAGCTGGGAGACTTCAGTAGTGTCAGTCTGAGCTGGGAGACTTCAGTAGTGTCAGTCTGAGCTGGGAGACTTCAGTAGTGTCAGTCTGAGCTGGGAGACTTCAGTAGTGTCAGTCTGAGCTGGGAGACTTCAGTAGTGTCAGTCTGAGCTGGGAGACTTCAGTAGTGTCAGTCTGAGCTGGGAGACTTCAGTAGTGTCAGTCTGAGCTGGGAGACTTCAGTAGTGTCAGTCTGAGCTGGAAGACTTCAGTAGTGTCAGTCTGAGCTGGGAGACTTCAGTAGTGTCAGTCTGAGCTGGGAGACTTCAGTAGTGTCAGCCTGAGCTGGGAGACTTCAGTAGTGTCAGCCTGAGCTGGGAGACTTCAGTAGTGTCAGTCTGAGCTGGGAGACTTCAGTAGTGTCAGTCTGAGCTGGGAGACTTCAGTAGTGTCAGTCTGAGCTGGGAGACTTCGGTAGTGTCAGTCTGAGCTGGGAGACTTCGGTAGTGTCAGACTGAGCTGGGAGACTTCAGTAGTGTCAGCCTGAGCTGGGAGACTTCAGTAGTGTCAGTCTGAGCTGGGAGACTTCAGTAGTGTCAGTCTGAGCTGGGAGACTTCAGTAGTGTCTGTCTGAGCTGGGAGACTTCAGTAGTGTCAGTCTGAGCTGGGAGACTTCGGTAGTGTCAGCCTGAGCTGGGAGACTTCAGTAGTGTCAGCCTGAGCTGGGAGACTTCAGTAGTGTCAGTCTGAGCTGGGAGACTTCAGTAGTGTCAGCCTGAGCTGGGAGACTTCAGTAGTGTCAGTCTGAGCTGGGAGACTTCAGTAGTGTCAGTCTGAGCTGGGAGACTTCGGTAGTGTCAGCCTGAGCTGGGAGACTTCAGTAGTGTCAGTCTGAGCTGGGAGACTTCAGTAGTGTCAGTCTGAGCTGGGAGACTTCGGTAGTGTCAGTCTGAGCTGGGAGACTTCGGTAGTGTCAGTCTAAGCTGGGAGACTTCAGTAGTGTCAGTCTGAGCTGGGAGACTTCAGTAGTGTCAGTCTGAGCTGGGAGACTTCAGTAGTGTCAGTCTGAGCTGGGAGACTTCAGTAGTGTCAGTCTGAGCTGAGAGACTTCAGTAGTGTCAGTCTAAGCTAGGAGACTTCAGTAGTGTCAGTCTGAGCTGGGAGACTTCAGTAGTGTCAGCCTGAGCTGGGAGACTTCAGTAGTGTCAGCCTGAGCTGGGAGACTTCAGTAGTGTCAGCCTGAGCTGGGAGACTTCAGTAGCGTCAGCCTGAGCTGGAAGACTTCAGTAGCGTCAGCCTGAGCTGGGAGACTTCAGTAGTGTCAGCCTGAGCTGAGAGACTTCAGTAGTGTCAGTCTGAGCTGGGAGACTTCAGTAGTGTCAGTCTGAGCTGGGAGACTTCAGTAGTGTCAGTCTGAGCTGGGAGACTTCAGTAGTGTCAGTCTGAGCTGGGAGACTTCAGTAGTGTCAGCCTGAGCTGGGAGACTTCAGTAGTGTCAGCCTGAGCTGGGAGACTTCAGTAGTGTCAGTCTGAGCTGGGAGACTTCAGTAGTGTCAGCCTGAGCTGGGAGACTTCAGTAGCGTCAGCCTGAGCTGGGAGACTTCAGTAGTGTCAGCCTGAGCTGGGAGACTTCAGTAGTGTCAGCTTGAGCTGGGAGACTTCAGTAGTGTCAGCCTGAGGTGGGAGACTTCAGTAGCGTCAGCCTGAGCTGGGAGACTTCAGTAGTGTCAGCCTGAGCTGGGAGACTTCAGTAGTGTCAGCCTGAGCTGGGAGACTTCAGTAGTGTCAGCCTGAGCTGGGAGACTTCAGTAGTGTCAGTCTGAGCTGGGAGACTTCAGTAGTGTCAGTCTGAGCTGGGAGACTTCAGTAGTGTCAGTCTGAGCTGGGAGACTTCAGTAGTGTCAGTCTGAGCTGGGAGACTTCAGTAGTGTCAGTCTGAGCTGGTAGACTTCAGTAGTGTCAGTCTGAGCTGGGAGACTTCAGTAGTGTCAGCCTGAGCTGGGAGACTTCAGTAGTGTCAGCCTGAGCTGGGAGACTTCAGTAGTGTCAGCCTGAGGTGGGAGACTTCAGTAGCGTCAGCCTGAGCTGGGAGAATTCAGTAGTGTCAGCCTGAGCTGGGAGACTTCAGTAGTGTCAGCCTGAGCTGGGAGACTTCAGTAGTGTCAGCCTGAGCTGGGAGACTTCAGTAGTGTCAGTCTGAGCTGGGAGACTTCAGTTGTGTCAGTCTGAGCTGGGAGACTTCAGTAGTGTCAGTCTGAGCTGGGAGACTTCAGTAGTGTCAGTCTGAGCTGGGAGACTTCAGTAGTGTCAGCCTGAGCTGGGAGACTTCAGTAGCGTCAGCCTGAGCTGGGAGACTTCAGTAGTGTCAGCCTGAGATGAGAGACTTCAGTAGTGTCAGTCTGAGCTAGGAGACTTCAGTAGTGTCAGCCTGAGATGAGAGACTTCAGTAGTGTCAGTCTGAGCTAGGAGACTTCAGTAGTGCCAGCCTGAGCTGGGAGACTTCAGTAGCGTCAGTCTGAGCTGGGAGACTTCAGTAATGTCAGCCTGAGCTGGGAGACTTCAGTAACGTCACCCTGAGCTGGGAGACTTCAGTAACGTCACCCTGAGCTGGGAGACTTCAGTAACGTCACCCTGAGCTGGGAGACTTCAGTAACGTCACCCTGAGCTGGGAGACTTCAGTAACGTCACCCTGAGCTGGGAGACTTCAGTAACGTCAGCCTGAGCTGGGAGACTTCAGTAGTGTCAGTCTGAGCTGGGAGACTTCAGTAGTGTCAGTCTGAGCTGGGAGACTTCAGTAGTGTCAGCCTGAGCTGGGAGACTTCAGTAGTGTCAGTCTGAGCTGGGAGACTTCAGTAGTGTCAGTCTGAGCTGGGAGACTTCAGTAGTGTCAGCCTGAGCTGGGAGACTTCAGTAGTGTCAGCCTGAGCTGGGAGACTTCAGTAGTGTCAGTCTGAGCTAGGAGACTTCAGTAGTGTCAGCCTGAGCTGGGAGACTTCAGTAGTGTCAGTCTGAGCTGGGAGACTTCAGTAGTGTCAGTCTGAGCTGGGAGACTTCGGTAGTGTCAGCCTGAGCTGGGAGACTTCAGTAGTGTCAGCCTGAGCTGGGAGACTTCAGTAGTGTCAGTCTGAGCTGGGAGACTTCAGTAGTGTCAGTCTGAGCTGGGAGACTTCAGTAGTGTCAGTCTGAGCTGGGAGACTTCAGTAGTGTCAGTCTGAGCTGGGAGACTTCAGTAGTGTCAGTCTGAGCTGGGAGACTTCAGTAGTGTCAGTCTGAGCTGGGAGACTTCAGTAGTGTCAGTCTGAGCTGGGAGACTTCAGTAGTGTCAGCCTGAGCTGGGAGACTTCAGTAGTGTCAGCCTGAGCTGGGAGACTTCAGTAGTGTCAGTCTGAGCTGGGAGACTTCAGTAGTGTCAGTCTGAGCTGGGAGACTTCAGTAGTGTCAGCCTGAGCTGGGAGACTTCAGTAGTGTCAGTCTGAGCTGGGAGACTTCAGTAGTGTCAGTCTGAGCTGGGAGACTTCAGTAGTGTCAGTCTGAGCTGGGAGACCAGTAGTGTCAGCCTGAGCTGGGAGACTTCAGTAGTGTCAGGCTGAGCTGGGAGACTTCAGTAGTGTCAGTCTGAGCTGGGAGACTTCAGTAGTGTCAGTCTGAGCTGGGAGACTTCAGTAGTGTCAGTCTGAGCTGGGAGACTTCAGTAGTGTCAGTCTGAGCTGGGAGACTTCAGTAGTGTCAGCCTGAGCTGGGAGACTTCAGTAGTGTCAGTCTGAGCGGGGAGACTTCAGTAGTGTCAGTCTGAGCTGGGAGACTTCAGTAGTGTCAGTCTGAGCTGGGAGACTTCAGTAGTGTCAGTCTGAGCTGGGAGACTTCAGTAGTGTCAGTCTGAGCTGGTAGACTTCAGTAGTGTCAGTCTGAGCTGGGAGACTTCAGTAGTGTCAGTCTGAGCTGGGAGACTTCAGTAGTGTCAGTCTGAGCTGGGAGACTTCAGTAGTGTCAGCCTGAGCTGGGAGACTTCAGTAGTGTCAGTCTGAGCTGGGAGACTTCAGTAGTGTCAGTCTGAGCTGGGAGACTTCAGTAGTGTCAGTCTGAGCTGGGAGACTTCAGTAGTGTCAGTCTGAGCTGGGAGACTTCAGTAGTGTCAGTCTGAGCTGGGAGACTTCAGTAGTGTCAGTCTGAGCTGGGAGACTTCAGTAGTGTCAGTCTGAGCTGGGAGACTTCAGTAGTGTCAGTCTGAGCTGGGAGACTTCAGTAGTGTCAGTCTGAGCTGGGAGACTTCAGTAGTGTCAGCCTGAGCTGGGAGACTTCAGTAGTGTCAGTCTGAGCTGGGAGACTTCAGTAGTGTCAGCCTGAGCTGGGAGACTTCAGTACTGTCAGAGCTGGGAGACTTCAGTAGTGTCAGTCTGAGCTGGGAGACTTCAGTAGTGTCAGCCTGAGCTGGGAGACTTCAGTAGTGTCAGTCTGAGCTGGGAGACTTCAGTAGTGTCAGCCTGAGCTGGGAGACTTCAGTAGTGTCAGTCTGAGCTGGGAGACTTCAGTAGTGTCAGCCTGAGCTGGGAGACTTCAGTAGTGTCAGCCTGAGCTGGGAGACTTCAGTAGTGTCAGCCTGAGCTGGGAGACTTCAGTAGTGTCAGCCTGAGCTGGGAGACTTCAGTAGTGTCAGTCTGAGCTGGGAGACTTCAGTAGTGTCAGCCTGAGCTGGGAGACTTCAGTAGTGTCAGTCTGAGCTGGGAGACTTCAGTAGTGTCAGTCTGAGCTGGGAGACTTCAGTAGTGTCAGTCTGAGCTGGGAGACTTCAGTAGTGTCAGTCTGAGCTGGGAGTCTTCAGTAGTGTCAGTCTGAGCTGGGAGACTTCAGTAGTGTCAGTCTGAGCTGGGAGACTTCAGTAGTGTCAGCCTGAGCTGGGAGACTTCAGTAGTGTCAGTCTGAGCTGGGAGACTTCAGTAGTGTCAGTCTGAGCTGGGAGACTTCAGTAGTGTCAGCCTGAGCTGGGAGACTTCAGTAGTGTCAGTCTGAGCTGGGAGACTTCAGTAGTGTCAGCCTGAGCTGGGAGACTTCAGTAGTGTCAGCCTGAGCTAGGAGACTTCAGTAGTGTCAGTCTGAGCTGGGAGACTTCAGTAGTGTCAGCCTGAGCTGGGAGACTTCAGTGGTGTCAGCCTGAGCTGGGAGACTTCAGTAGTGTCAGTCTGAGCTGGGAGACTTCAGTAGTGTCAGTCTGAGCTGGGAGACTTCAGTAGTGTCTGTCTGAGCTGGGAGACTTCAGTAGTGTCAGTCTGAGCTGGGAGACTTCAGTAGTGTCAGTCTGAGCTGGGAGACTTCAGTAGTGTCAGCCTGAGCTGGGAGACTTCAGTAGTGTCAGTCTGAGCTGGGAGACTTCAGTAGTGTCAGTCTCATCTAGAGAAAAATTGTTTTTGTCCAGTGTGGGGTCCCAGTGTGGGGTCCCAGTGTGGGGTCCCAGTGTGGGGTCCCAGTGTGGGGTCCCAGTGTGGGGTCCCAGTGTGGGGTCCCAGTGTGGGGTCCCAGTGTGGGGTCCCAGTGTGGGGTCCCAGTGTGGGGTCCCAGTGTGGGGTCCCAGTGTGGGGTTCCAGTGTGGGGTCCCAGTGTGGGGTCCCAGTGTGGGGTCCCAGTGTGGGGTCCCAGTGTGGGGTCCCAGTGTGGGGTCCCAGTGTGGGGTCCCAGTGTGGGGTTCCAGTGTGGGGTCCCAGTGTGGGGTCCCAGTGTGGGGTCCCAGTGTGGGGTCCAAGTTTACTTTTGTTTAAGAAATTGCAACTAATGACTGTTCTTGATGCAATAATTTCTGATTGTCACTTATTATTAGCTTGAAGCCTACCATGCTGATACCTTCAGAATGCAACTTCTGATCGGCTTCAAACTTAATGTGCTGGTCTACTTAAAGATAGTGGTGTTTTGGGTCTTTCTGAAAGGTGTCAATTAGACCTGGTCTCTATATCCCCTAAATCAATATTTTTATTGAATTAATCTGAATATTAGTTTCTATACGATGACTTGTGAATATCTGTTCTGATTCTCTTTCAGTATTCAACGCTAATATTTAACTGAATTATCAACCTATGCCGCACTCTGCACTATTCCAATCGTGTGTGGTGAGGTACAGGGGGACTGAGGTGATGCAATAAGGGGATACACTTCTCGGATCGTGCAGCGACTCAAATATAAGTAGTACTTCGCAGCAGGATGCATAATTCCAGCTCAACCTCTGGGCTGTTACAAGGAGACTTGGCTCCCATTATCAGTGTCGTCGTTATAGCTGACACCAATGTGGGAAGGTATCCAAGCTAATGAGATACAAAAGCCTTAGTTTTGAACACTATTTAGGTCATTTTAAATGTCTATCATGGTGTTCCAGGTGTCTATTTTGTTAGCAGAACTCTCGAGTGCTTTAAGAGCAGTCTTAGAGTTTCAGTGCAGCTAGCACTCTTAGTTTTGAACAGAGTAATTCAGTCTGATGCTACTAGTCTTTAGGTGCTTGCTATTGGTGTGTATTTTTCAGGTTGCGGCAGTGCTGCTTGTAGTCAGTGAAAGCATGCACAACCAGGTACCTACATGCCAGCCACTGCACTCAACCTTCTATATTACAGGGATATATTTCTAATAATTAGTTTCCTTGCTTGTAATTAAAGATAATATGACTCAGCGTGGAGATTCTTAGCGTCTAATACTGTGGGTGGTAATGAGCATGCAGGAGAGCTGACCTCAGGTGTTTGTGAGCTCTCATTAACCCTGGCACCCTCCTGTTTTTGACCTCTCAAGCTGAACTCGTGTTTTTGACCTCTGATTACCCCTGACACCCTCAGTGTTTCTGACCTCTCATTACCCCTGACAACCTCGTGTTTTTGACCTCTGATCACCCCTGGCACCCTGAAGTGATGACCCTTGGCACCCTCGTGCGATGACAGTATCAATGACAGGTCACTTAATGCAGTTCTCCACTAAAGTTGTATTAACAACAGAAGCTTAACCAGCCAACTTGGATGAGCACACTGTGGGGCACACTGTGAGGCACACTGTGGGGCCTCCTCTTACTCCCTCTAAGAAAACTTAAAAACCTGTATAATGTACAAGGTGTAAGCACATTAATAAGACACCAATATATTTTTGTTTAAAACAGTGGTTCTTTCAGTTCAATATATAGAAGACGGGTGCTGGGTACAACCCTCGGGGAAAGTAATTATTTTAGTACAACAAAACCAACAAATCACTGGGCCCTGATGAAGTCTTTTCAAAAGATTACTACAAACTGGCATAGTGCCGGATGAGTGGAAACTGGCATAGTGCCGGATGAGTGGAAACTGGCATAGTGCCGGATGAGTGGAAACTGGCATAGTGCCGGATGAGTGGAAACTGGCATAGTGCCGGATGAGTGGAAACTGGCATAGTGCCGGATGAGTGGAAACTGGCATATGTGATACTAATGTACAAAGCGGAAGATGGGTCATTAGCTTTGAATTATAGATCATTTAACTTAACCTCCATTGTGAGAAAACTGATGGAATCAATAATTGCTGAGACTATTCGAAGCCATCTTGAAAGACATAAAGTAATCAATGAATCTCAGCACGGTTTTTGTAAACGGACGTTCCTGCCTTACAAACTCACCAACATTAGCACATGAGTGGATGTGGGTGGGAGTTGAACTTGCCTATCCTGGGCCAGTAGGCCAGCTGCAGTGTTCCTACCTTTCCAAACCTAAATTTTTCCAACTTTACTCCACTGCTGCGAGTCTTCTCTCTATGAGATATTTTTATCAAGTTATTTATATCCCTTTTATTTATTCTAGTCTTCCATTTACACACTTCATTCACATCCCTCCTAATTCAGTGCCTCAGTCTATCCTCCCAGGAAAGATTTCTGATACATCTGGACCAGGACCCTCCTAGAAGAAACGGATCCGGGCCTCCTATAGAAGGCACGAGCCTCGGGGGTCCCTAGAAGGCACGGGCCCCGGATTCCCTTTAGAAGTCAGGGGCCCCGAGACCCCCACACACTGTTTTACACTGTGCTTTATACTAGTACACTTGAGTTCACTGTAAGGTGGTGATATAGCTGTTTAACACTACCACAAGATATCAGAAACACTGCCGGAACACACTACCACAAGATATCAGAAACACTGCCGGAACACACTACCACAAGATATCAGAAACACTGCCGGAACACACTACCACAAGATATCAGAAACACTGCCGGAACACACTACAACAAGATATCAGAAACACTGCCGGAACACACTACCACAAGCAATCACAAACACTGCCGGAACACACTACCACAAGATATCAGAAACACTGCCGGAACACACTACCACAAGATATCAGAAACACTGCCAGAACACACTACCACAAGATATCAGAAACACTGCCGGAACACACTACCACAAGATATCAGAAACACTGCCGGAACACACTACCACAAGATATCAGAAACACTGCCGGAACACACTACCACAAGATATCAGAAACACTGCCGGAACACACTACCACAAGATATCAGAAACACTGCCGGAACACACTACCACAAGATATCAGAAACACTGCCGGAACACACTACCACAAGATATCAGAAACACTGTCGGAACACACTACCACAAGATATCAGAAACACTGCCGGAACACACTACCACAAGATATCAGAAACACTGCCGGAACACACTACCACAAGATATCAGAAACACTGCCGGAACACACTACCACAAGATATCAGAAACACTGCCGGAACACACTACCACAAGATATCAGAAACACTGCCGGAACACACTACCACAAGATATCAGAAACACTGCCGAAACACACTACCACAAGATATCAGAAACACTGCCGGAACACACTACCACAAGATATCAGAAACACTGCCGGAACACACTGCCACAAGATATCAGAAACACTGCCGGAACACACTGCCACAAGATATCAGAAACACTGCCGGAACACACTGCCACACGATATCAAAAACACTGCCGGAACACACTGCCACACGATATCAGAAACACTGCCGGAACACACTGCCACACGATATCAGAAACACTGCCGGAACACACTGCCACACGATATCAAAAACACTGCCGGAACACACTACCACAAGATATCAGAAACACTGCCAGAACACACTACCACAAGATATCAGAAACACTGCCGGAACACACTACCACAAGATATCAGAAACACTGCCGGAACACACTACCACAAGATATCAGAAACACTGCCGGAACACACTACCACAAGATATCAGAAACACTGCCGGAACACACTACCACAAGATATCAGAAACACTGCCGGAACACACTACCACAAGATATCAGAAACACTGCCGGAACACACTACCACAAGATATCAGAAACACTGTCGGAACACACTACCACAAGATATCAGAAACACTGCCGGAACACACTACCACAAGATATCAGAAACACTGCCGGAACACACTACCACAAGATATCAGAAACACTGCCGGAACACACTACCACAAGATATCAGAAACACTGCCGGAACACACTACCACAAGATATCAGAAACACTGCCGGAACACACTACCACAAGATATCAGAAACACTGCCGAAACACACTACCACAAGATATCAGAAACACTGCCGGAACACACTACCACAAGATATCAGAAACACTGCCGGAACACACTACCACAAGATATCAGAAACACTGCCGGAACACACTACCACAAGATATCAGAAACACTGCCGGAACACACTGTCACACGATATCAGAAACACTGCCGGAACACACTGTCACACGATATCAGAAACACTGCCGGAACACACTGTCACACGATATCAGAAACACTGCCGGAACACACTGTCACACGATATCAGAAACACTGCCGGAACACACTGTCACACGATATCAGAAACACTGCCGGAACACACAGTCACACGATATCAGAAACACTGCCGGAACACACAGTCACACGATATCAGAAACACTGCCGGAACACACTGTCACACGATATCAGAAACACTGCCGGAACACACAGTCATACGATATCAGAAACACTGCCGGAACACACAGTCACACGATATCAGAAACACTGCCGGAACACACTGTCACACGATATCAGAAACACTGCCGGAACACACAGTCACACGATATCAGAAACACTGCCGGAACACACAGTCACACGATATCAGAAACACTGCCGGAACACACAGTCACACGATATCAGAAACACTGCCGGAACACACTGTCACACGATATCAGAAACACTGCCGGAACACACTGTCACACGATATCAGAAACACTGCCGGAACACACAGTCACACGATATCAGAAACACTGCCGGAACACACTGTCACACGATATCAGAAACACTGCCGGAACACACTGTCACACGATATCAGAAACACTGCCGGAACACACAGTCACACGATATCAGAAACACTGCCGGAACACACAGTCACACGATATCAGAAACACTGCCGGAACACACAGTCACACGATATCAGAAACACTGCCGGAACACACTGTCACACGATATCAGAAACACTGCCGGAACACACTGTCACACGATATCAGAAACACTGCCGGAACACAGTCACACGATATCAGAAACACTGCCGGAACACACTGTCACACGATATCAGAAACACTGCCGGAACACACAGTCACACGATATCAGAAACACTGCCGGAACACACAGTCACACGATATCAGAAACACTGCCGGAACACACTGTCACACGATATCAGAAACACTGCCGGAACACACTGCCACACAATATCAGAAACACTGCCGGAACACACTGTCACACTGCCGGAACACACTGTCACACTGCCGGAACAAAGGTACAGAAATTTTCAAGAGGAAACTGTACATGTTCCTCCGTCAAGTGGCAGATCAACCAGGCTGTGATAGATATGCGGTCCAGCGGGCCACCAACAGCAACAACCCGGTTGATCAAGCAAGCACCAGACATGCCTGGCCCAGGACCGAGCTGCCGGAATAAGACAACTCTCCAAAGCCTTCAACGGTATACCAAAGGTGCCATCAATGTATGGACAAACCAGTGTGTGAACGGAACACGTACGGTGTTAGGGTAAGGAACACAAGAACACGTACGGTGTTAGGGTAAGGAACACAAGAACACGCACGGTGTTAGGGTAAGGAACACAAGAACACGTACGGTGCTAGGGTAAGGAACACAAGAACACGCACGGTGTTAGGGTAAGGAACACAAGAACACGTACGGTGTTAGGGTAAGGAACACAAGAACACGTACGGTGTTAGGGTAAGGAACACAAGAACACGTACGGTGTTAGGGTAAGGAACACAAGAACACGTACGGTGTTAGGGTAAGGAACACAAGAACACGTACGGTGTTAGGGTAAGGAACACAAGAACACGTACGGTGTTAGGGTAAGGAACACAAGAACACGCACGGTGTTAGGGTAAGGAACACAAGAACACGTACGGTGTTAGGGTAAGGAACACAAGAACACGCACGGTGTTAGGCTAAGGAACACAAGAACACGCACGGTGTTAGGGTAAGGAACACACGAACACGCACGGTGTTAGGCTAAGGAACACAAGAACACGCACGGTGTTAGGCTAAGGAACACAAGAACACGCACGGTGTTAGGGTAAGGAACACAAGAACACGTACGGTGTTAGGGTAAGGAACACAAGAACACGTACGGTGTTAGGGTAAGGAACACAAGAACACGTACGGTGTTAGGGTAAGGAACACAAGAATACGCACGGTGTTAGGGTAAGGAACACAAGAACACGTACGGTGTTAGGGTAAGGAACACAAGAACACGTACGGTGTTAGGGTAAGGAACACAAGAACACGTACGGTGTTAGGATAAGGAACACAAGAACACGCACGGTGTTAGGGTAAGGAACACAAGAACACGCACGGTGTTAGGGTAAGGAACACAAGAACACGTACGGTGTTAGGGTAAGGAACACAAGAACACGCACGGTGTTAGGGTAAGGAACACAAGAACACGCACGGTGTTAGGGTAAGGAACACAAGAACACGTACGGTGTTAGGATAAGGAACACAAGAACACGTACGGTGTTAGGGTAAGGAACACAAGAACACGCACGGTGTTAGGGTAAGGAACACAAGAACACGTACGGTGTTAGGGTAAGGAACACAAGAATACGCACGGTGTTAGGGTAAGGAACACAAGAACACGTACGGTGTTAGGGTAAGGAACACAAGAACACGCACGGTGTTAGGGTAAGGAACACAAGAACACGTACGGTGTTAGGGTAAGGAACACAAGAACACGCACGGTGTTAGGGTAAGGAACACAAGAACACGTACGGTGTTAGGGTAAGGAACACAAGAACACGTACGGTGTTAGAGGAAGGAACACAAGAACACGTACGGTGTTAGGATAAGGAACACAAGAACACGTACGGTGTTAGGGTAAGGAACACAAGAACACGCACGGTGTTAGGATAAGGAACACAAGAACACGTACGGTGTTAGGATAAGGAACACAAGAACACGTACGGTGTTAGGGTAAGGAACACAAGAACACGCACGGTGTGAGGGTAAGAAACAAGAACAAGCACAGTGTGAGGGTAAGAAACAAGAACAAGCACAGTGTGAGGGTAAGAAACAAGAACAAGCACAGTGTGAGGGTAAGAAACAAGAACAAGCACAGTGTGAGGGTAAGAAACAAGAACAAGCACAGTGTGAGGGTAAGAAACAAGAACAAGCACAGTGTGAGGGTAAGAAACAAGAACAAGCACAGTGTGAGGGTAAGAAACAAGAACAAGCACAGTGTGAGGGTAAGAAACAAGAACAAGCACAGTGTGAGGGTAAGAAACAAGAACAAGCACAGTGTGAGGGTAAGAAACAAGAACAAGACAGTGTGAGGGTAAGAAACAAGAACAAGCACAGTGTGAGGGTAAGAAACACAAGAACAAGCACAGTGTGAGGGTAAGAAACAAGAACAAGCACAGTGTGAGGGTAAGAAACGAGAACAAGCACAGTGTGAGGGTAAGAAACAAGAACAAGCACAGTGTGAAGGTAAGAAACAAGAACAAGACAGGGTGAGGGTAAGAAACACAAGAACAAGACAGTGTGAGGGTAAGAAACAAGAACAAGCACAGTGTGAGGGTAAGAAACAAGAACAAGCACAGTGTGAGGGTAAGAAACAAGAACAAGCACAGTGTGAGGGTAAGAAAGACAAGAACAAGCACAGTGTGAGGGTAAGAAACAAGAACAAGCACAGTGTGAGGGTAAGAAACGAGAACAAGCACAGTGTGAGGGTAAGAAACAAGAACAAGCACAGTGTGAGGGTAAGAAACAAGAACAAGCACAGTGTGAGGGTAAGAAACACAAGAACAAGCACAGTGTGAGGGTAAGAAACAAGAACAAACACAGTGTGAGGGTAAGAAACAAGAACAAACACAGTGTGAGGGTAAGAAACAAGAACACAGTGTGAGGGTAAGAAACAAGAACACAGTGTGAGGGTAAGAAACAAGAACAAACACAGTGTGAGGTAAGAAACAAGAACAAACACAGTGTGAGGTAAGAAACAAGAACAAACACAGTGTGAGGGTAAGAATCAAGAACAAACACAGTGTGAGGGTAAGAAACAAGAACAAACACAGTGTGAGGGTAAGAAACAAGAACAAACACAGTTTGAGGTAAGAAACAAGAACAAACACAGTGTGAGGTAAGAAACAAGAACAAACACAGTGTGAGGTAAGAAACAAGAACAAACACAGTGTGAGGGTAAGAAACAAGAACACGCACGGTGTTAGGATAAGGAACACAAGAACACGCACGGTGTTAGGGTAAGGAACACACGAACACGCACGGTGTTAGGCTAAGGAACACAAGAACACGCACGGTGTTAGGCTAAGGAACACAAGAACACGCACGGTGTTAGGGTAAGGAACACAAGAACACGTACGGTGTTAGGGTAAGGAACACAAGAACACGTACGGTGTTAGGGTAAGGAACACAAGAACACGTACGGTGTTAGGGTAAGGAACACAAGAATACGCACGGTGTTAGGGTAAGGAACACAAGAACACGTACGGTGTTAGGGTAAGGAACACAAGAACACGTACGGTGTTAGGGTAAGGAACACAAGAACACGTACGGTGTTAGGATAAGGAACACAAGAACACGCACGGTGTTAGGGTAAGGAACACAAGAACACGCACGGTGTTAGGGTAAGGAACACAAGAACACGTACGGTGTTAGGGTAAGGAACACAAGAACACGCACGGTGTTAGGGTAAGGAACACAAGAACACGCACGGTGTTAGGGTAAGGAACACAAGAACACGTACGGTGTTAGGATAAGGAACACAAGAACACGTACGGTGTTAGGGTAAGGAACACAAGAACACGCACGGTGTTAGGGTAAGGAACACAAGAACACGTACGGTGTTAGGGTAAGGAACACAAGAATACGCACGGTGTTAGGGTAAGGAACACAAGAACACGTACGGTGTTAGGGTAAGGAACACAAGAACACGCACGGTGTTAGGGTAAGGAACACAAGAACACGTACGGTGTTAGGGTAAGGGACACAAGAACACGCACGGTGTTAGGGTAAGGAACACAAGAACACGTACGGTGTTAGGGTAAGGAACACAAGAACACGTACGGTGTTAGAGGAAGGAACACAAGAACACGTACGGTGTTAGGATAAGGAACACAAGAACACGTACGGTGTTAGGGTAAGGAACACAAGAACACGCACGGTGTTAGGATAAGGAACACAAGAACACGTACGGTGTTAGGGTAAGGAACACAAGAACACGCACGGTGTTAGGGTAAGGAACACAAGAACACGTACGGTGTTAGAGTAAGGAACACAAGAACACGTACGGTGTTAGGGTAAGGAACACAAGAACACGCACGGTGTTAGGGTAAGGAATACAAGAACACGTACGGTGTTAGGGTAAGGAACACAAGAACACGCACGGTGTTAGGGTAAGGAACACAAGAACACGTACGGTGTTAGGGTAAGGAACACAAGAACACGCACGGTGTTAGGGTAAGGAACACAAGAACACGTACGGTGTTAGAGTAAGGAACACAAGAACACGTACGGTGTTAGGATAAGGAACACAAGAACACGTACGGTGTTAGGGTAAGGAACACAAGAACACGCACGGTGTGAGGGTAAGAAACAAGAACAAGCACAGTGTGAGGGTAAGAAACAAGAACAAGCACAGTGTGAGGGTAAGAAACAAGAACAAGCACAGTGTGAGGGTAAGAAACAAGAACAAGCACAGTGTGAGGGTAAGAAACAAGAACAAGCACAGTGTGAGGGTAAGAAACAAGAACAAGCACAGTGTGAGGGTAAGAAACAAGAACAAGCACAGTGTGAGGGTAAGAAACAAGAACAAGCACAGTGTGAGGGTAAGAAACAAGAACAAGCACAGTGTGAGGGTAAGAAACAAGAACAAGCACAGTGTGAGGGTAAGAAACAAGAACAAGACAGTGTGAGGGTAAGAAACAAGAACAAGCACAGTGTGAGGGTAAGAAACACAAGAACAAGCACAGTGTGAGGGTAAGAAACAAGAACAAGCACAGTGTGAGGGTAAGAAACGAGAACAAGCACAGTGTGAGGGTAAGAAACAAGAACAAGCACAGTGTGAAGGTAAGAAACAAGAACAAGACAGGGTGAGGGTAAGAAACACAAGAACAAGACAGTGTGAGGGTAAGAAACAAGAACAAGCACAGTGTGAGGGTAAGAAACAAGAACAAGCACAGTGTGAGGGTAAGAAAGACAAGAACAAGCACAGTGTGAGGGTAAGAAACAAGAACAAGCACAGTGTGAGGGTAAGAAACGAGAACAAGCACAGTGTGAGGGTAAGAAACAAGAACAAGCACAGTGTGAGGGTAAGAAACAAGAACAAGCACAGTGTGAGGGTAAGAAACACAAGAACAAGCACAGTGTGAGGGTAAGAAACAAGAACAAACACAGTGTGAGGGTAAGAAACAAGAACAAACACAGTGTGAGGGTAAGAAACAAGAACACAGTGTGAGGGTAAGAAACAAGAACACAGTGTGAGGGTAAGAAACAAGAACAAACACAGTGTGAGGTAAGAAACAAGAACACAGTGTGAGGTAAGAAACAAGAACAAACACAGTGTGAGGGTAAGAATCAAGAACAAACACAGTGTGAGGGTAAGAAACAAGAACAAACACAGTGTGAGGGTAAGAAACAAGAACAAACACAGTTTGAGGTAAGAAACAAGAACAAACACAGTGTGAGGTAAGAAACAAGAACAAACACAGTGTGAGGTAAGAAACAAGAACAAACACAGTGTGAGGGTAAGAAACAAGAACACGCACGGTGTTAGGATAAGGAACACAAGAACACGCACGGTGTTAGGGTAAGGAACACACGAACACGCACGGTGTTAGGCTAAGGAACACAAGAACACGCACGGTGTTAGGCTAAGGAACACAAGAACACGCACGGTGTTAGGGTAAGGAACACAAGAACACGTACGGTGTTAGGGTAAGGAACACAAGAACACGTACGGTGTTAGGGTAAGGAACACAAGAACACGTACGGTGTTAGGGTAAGGAACACAAGAATACGCACGGTGTTAGGCTAAGGAACACAAGAACACGTACGGTGTTAGGGTAAGGAACACAAGAACACGTACGGTGTTAGGGTAAGGAACACAAGAACACGTACGGTGTTAGGATAAGGAACACAAGAACACGCACGGTGTTAGGGTAAGGAACACAAGAACACGCACGGTGTTAGGGTAAGGAACACAAGAACACGTACGGTGTTAGGGTAAGGAACACAAGAACACGCACGGTGTTAGGGTAAGGAACACAAGAACACGCACGGTGTTAGGGTAAGGAACACAAGAACACGTACGGTGTTAGGATAAGGAACACAAGAACACGTACGGTGTTAGGGTAAGGAACACAAGAACACGCACGGTGTTAGGGTAAGGAACACAAGAACACGTACGGTGTTAGGGTAAGGAACACAAGAATAC
This sequence comes from Cherax quadricarinatus, assembly GCF_038502225.1. Lineage (NCBI taxonomy): Eukaryota > Metazoa > Arthropoda > Malacostraca > Decapoda > Parastacidae > Cherax > Cherax quadricarinatus. The sequence continues at coordinate 22,312,916 of NC_091334.1, read as the reverse complement.
GCACGGTGTTAGGGTAAGGAACACAAGAACACGTACGGTGTTAGGGTAAGGAACACAAGAACACGCACGGTGTTAGGGTAAGGAACACAAGAACACGTACGGTGTTAGGGTAAGGGACACAAGAACACGCACGGTGTTAGGGTAAGGAACACAAGAACACGTACGGTGTTAGGGTAAGGAACACAAGAACACGTACGGTGTTAGAGGAAGGAACACAAGAACACGTACGGTGTTAGGATAAGGAACACAAGAACACGTACGGTGTTAGGGTAAGGAACACAAGAACACGCACGGTGTTAGGATAAGGAACACAAGAACACGTACGGTGTTAGGGTAAGGAACACAAGAACACGCACGGTGTTAGGGTAAGGAACACAAGAACACGTACGGTGTTAGAGTAAGGAACACAAGAACACGTACGGTGTTAGGGTAAGGAACACAAGAACACGCACGGTGTTAGGGTAAGGAATACAAGAACACGTACGGTGTTAGGGTAAGGAACACAAGAACACGCACGGTGTTAGGGTAAGGAACACAAGAACACGTACGGTGTTAGGGTAAGGAACACAAGAACACGCACGGTGTTAGGGTAAGGAACACAAGAACACGTACGGTGTTAGAGTAAGGAACACAAGAACACGTACGGTGTTAGGATAAGGAACACAAGAACACGTACGGTGTTAGGGTAAGGAACACAAGAACACGCACGGTGTGAGGGTAAGAAACAAGAACAAGCACAGTGTGAGGGTAAGAAACAAGAACAAGCACAGTGTGAGGGTAAGAAACAAGAACAAGCACAGTGTGAGGGTAAGAAACAAGAACAAGCACAGTGTGAGGGTAAGAAACAAGAACAAGCACAGTGTGAGGGTAAGAAACAAGAACAAGCACAGTGTGAGGGTAAGAAACAAGAACAAGCACAGTGTGAGGGTAAGAAACAAGAACAAGCACAGTGTGAGGGTAAGAAACAAGAACAAGCACAGTGTGAGGGTAAGAAACGAGAACAAGCACAGTGTGAGGGTAAGAAACAAGAACAAGACAGTGTGAGGGTAAGAAACAAGAACAAGCACAGTGTGAGGGTAAGAAACACAAGAACAAGCACAGTGTGAGGGTAAGAAACAAGAACAAGCACAGTGTGAGGGTAAGAAACGAGAACAAGCACAGTGTGAGGGTAAGAAACAAGAACAAGCACAGTGTGAAGGTAAGAAACAAGAACAAGACAGGGTGAGGGTAAGAAACACAAGAACAAGACAGTGTGAGGGTAAGAAACAAGAACAAGCACAGTGTGAGGGTAAGAAACAAGAACAAGCACAGTGTGAGGGTAAGAAAGACAAGAACAAGCACAGTGTGAGGGTAAGAAACAAGAACAAGCACAGTGTGAGGGTAAGAAACGAGAACAAGCACAGTGTGAGGGTAAGAAACAAGAACAAGCACAGTGTGAGGGTAAGAAACAAGAACAAGCACAGTGTGAGGGTAAGAAACACAAGAACAAGCACAGTGTGAGGGTAAGAAACAAGAACAAACACAGTGTGAGGGTAAGAAACAAGAACAAACACAGTGTGAGGGTAAGAAACAAGAACACAGTGTGAGGGTAAGAAACAAGAACACAGTGTGAGGGTAAGAAACAAGAACACAGTGTGAGGTAAGAAACAAGAACACAGTGTGAGGTAAGAAACAAGAACAAACACAGTGTGAGGGTAAGAATCAAGAACAAACACAGTGTGAGGGTAAGAAACAAGAACAAACACAGTGTGAGGGTAAGAAACAAGAACAAACACAGTTTGAGGTAAGAAACAAGAACAAACACAGTGTGAGGTAAGAAACAAGAACAAACACAGTGTGAGGTAAGAAACAAGAACAAACACAGTGTGAGGGTAAGAAACAAGAACAAACACAGTGTGAGGGTAAGAAACAAGAACAAACACAGTGTGAGGGTAAGAAACAAGAACAAACACAGTGTGAGGTAAGAAACAAGAACAAACACAGTGTGAGGGTAAGAAACAAGAACAAACACAGTGTGAGGGTATAAAACAGTGTAACAGCAACAATTAACAACGTGTTAATGTTTCAGTAGTGCAGACTGACAGCAAGTCTGCTATCAAGTATCTGTCAACAGTTGTAGTAACAATTACCCCCCCCCCCGGGGTTCCCTTCCGTCCCCGGGGGAGGTGGGGGGTCACACACTAGACGTTTTTAATCAAGAACGATATACTGCAGGAACAAGAACTGTTACGAGACACGGAGGTGGTGCAATTTTACTTAATGTAGAGTAGATATGTACGACAGCAAGCTGTCATCTTCCAGCCTGACGCAGACAGCAAAGTCTGCATCAGACTCGTGTGAGAGGAAGGTAGTACCTACCTGGATGCTTGCTGCTCTACCATCCTGATGTCCTTCAGTAAACAAAATTTATTTTTTTGTGTGTAATATGCGAAACGTAGTTTACATGTAATAAAATAATGAATAGCACAAAAGAGAGCAACTAGTATCCAGGTTGTTGCACTTCCTGACAACTCGAGGCTTGAAGAATTACTTCCTAACGTCCCTATGACTAGTATGAGTGTTTAACTTCCAGTTGTGTCCCCTTGTTCCTGTATCCCATCTCTGAAACATGTTAGTTACCATTTTGTCTTAGGCACATGTCGATTAGACACTAGGCCTGCTGTATATGCGAGTGTGTGTGTGTGTGTGTGTGTGTGTGTGTGTGTGTGTGTGTGTGTGTGTGTGTGTGTATGTCGTGTGTGTGTGTGTGTGTGTGTCGTGTGTGTGTGTGTGTGTGTGTCGTGTGTGTGTGTGTGTGTGTGTGTGTGTGTGTGTGTGTGTGTGTGTGTGTGTGTGTGTGTGTGTGTGTGTGTGTGTGTGTGTGTCGTGTGTGTGTGTGTGTGTGTGTGTGTGTGTGTGTGTGTGTGTGTGTGTGTGTGTGTGTGTGTGTCGTGTGTGTGTGTGTGTGTGTGTGTGTGTGTGTGTGTGTGTGTGTGTGTGTGTGTGTGTGTGTGTGTGTGTGTGTGTGTGTGTGTGTGTGTGTGTGTGTGTGTGTGTGTGTGTGTGTGTGTGTGTGTGTGTGTGGAACACACACGACAGAACAATAATACCTCCTTGCAAGGTAGCTGTCTACCAACTTGTACTGTATCAGTCTTGCCGACACTTGTAAACTTGTTGTGGAACAGTTATGAAAGTGTTCATATATTACATACACCAACAGATACATAACGAGTCTACTTACTGAGTACCTTCTACTACGTCGCCGTCTAACACTTACCTGAAATGAAACCATAGATCATTAGCACTGAGTACACACACACACACACACACACACACACACACACACACACACACACACACACACACACACACACAGCTTTGAGACTAAATATAATATGTCTCAAGGGGCAAGAAAATATAAATAATGTCCAAGGCCAGGAGTCAGTCAAGACTCGACCCACACAAACACAAATCAATGAGTACAAATCAGTGAGTGCATCTTGATTCACAACCCTCCAGCCTCCCTCTCTCCCTCTTTTCAACTCTAGCCAACTAGTGCAGCCGGTGGGAAGACTTGTGGGAGGTCAGAAAGACTGACTTCTTGCCCAGTGTCTCCCAAAATAAATGACATCAGAATGTCTAGGAAACAGTGAAACAAGACTCAGAGTGGAAAGCTATCGAAACTCACAATGGAATTCCGAGAGAAAGTGTGCGAGAAGATTATTATTATTATTACAATCAAGGGGGAAGCGCTAAACCCGGAGGATTACACAGCGCCTGGGGGGGTATGTGGAAGGCATTCAGGCTTAATTTGGGGAACTGGAGCACAGATCCAATTCCCTAAATCAAGAGCCCCTCACCAACATCAAGGAACCTTCCTTGAGGGGAGTGTGCGAGAAGAGAAACTAAATATCATAGTTATCATGGAGAAAGAATGTTGTGAAGCTAAATAATGTTCTCAGAGATATAGTAAACACAAGCAGAACAAAGTGAACACAATGAAAGAACATCACTGATGAGAAAACAACGAAGAACTGAAGAACAGAGAACCTGAAGACAGGAGATGTGGGAGCATTATAACTGGAGGACGTGGGAGCATTATAACTGGAGGACGTGGGAGCATTATAACTGGAGGACGTGGGAGCATTATAACTGGAGGACGTGGGAGCAGTATAACTGGAGGACGTGGGAGCATTATAACTGGAGGACGTGGGAGCATTATAACTGGAGGACGTGGGAGCATTATAACTGGAGGACGTGGGAGCAGTATAACTGGAGGACGTGGGAGCAGTATAACTGGAGGACGTGGGAGCAGTATAACTGGAGGATGTGGGAGCAGTATAACTGGAGGACGTGGGAGCAGTATAACTGGAGGACGTGGGAGCATTATAACTGGAGGACGTGGGAGCAGTATAACTGGAGGACGTGGGAGCATTATAACTGGAGGACGTGGGAGCATTATAACTGGAGGACGTGGGAGCATTATAACTGGAGGACGTGGGAGCAGTATAACTGGAGGACGTGGGAGCAGTATAACTGGAGGACGTGGGAGCAGTATAACTGGAGGATGTGGGAGCAGTATAACTGGAGGACGTGGGAGCAGTATAACTGGAGGACGTGGGAGCATTATAACTGGGGGACGTGGGAGCATTATAACTGGAGGACGTGGGAGCATTATAACTGGAGGACGTGGGAGCAGTATAACTGGAGGACGTGGGAGCAGTATAACTGGAGGACGTGGGAGCAGTATAACTGGAGGATGTGGGAGCAGTATAACTGGAGGACGTGGGAGCAGTATAACTGGAGGACGTGGGAGCATTATAACTGGAGGACGTGGGAGCATTATAACTGGAGGACGTGGGAGCAGCAGTATAACTGGAGGACGTGGGAGCATTATAACTGGAGGACGTGGGAGCAGTATAACTGGAGGACGTGGGAGCAGTATAACTGGAGGACGTGGGAGCATTATAACTGGAGGACGTGGGAGCATTATAACTGGAGGACGTGGGAGCAGTATAACTGGAGGACGTGGGAGCAGTATAACTGGAGGACGTGGGAGCAGTATAACTGGAGGATGTGGGAGCAGTATAACTGGAGGACGTGGGAGCAGTATAACTGGAGGACGTGGGAGCATTATAACTGGAGGACGTGGGAGCAGTATAACTGGAGGACGTGGGAGCAGTATAACTGGAGGACGTGGGAGCAGTATAACTGGAGGATGTGGGAGCAGTATAACTGGAGGACGTGGGAGCAGTATAACTGGAGGACGTGGGAGCAGTATAACTGGAGGACGTGGGAGCAGTATAACTGGAGGATGTGGGAGCAGTATAACTGGAGGATGTGGGAGCAGTATAACTGGAGGACGTGGGAGCAGTATAACTGAAGGACGTGGGAGCAGTATAACTGGAGGATGTGGGAGCAGTATAACTGGAGGACGTGGGAGCAGTATAACTGAAGGACGTGGGAGCAGTATAACTGGAGGACGTGGGAGCAGTATAACTGGAGGACGTGGGAGCAGTATAACTGGAGGACGTGAGAGCAGTATAACTGGAGGATGTGGGAGCAGTATAACTGAAGGACGTGGGAGCAGTATAACTGGAGGACGTGGGAGCAGTATAACTGGAGGACGTGGGAGCAGTATAACTGGAGGACGTGGGAGCAGTATAACTGAAGGACGTGGGAGCAGTATAACTGGAGGACGTGGGAGCAGTATAACTGAAGGACGTGGGAGCAGTATAACTGGAGGACGTGAGAGCAGTATAACTGGAGGACGTGGGAGCAGTATAACTGAAGGACGTGGTAGCAGTATAACTGGAGGACGTGGGAGCAGTATAACTGGAGGACGTGGGAGCAGTATAACTGGAGGACGTGGGAGCAGTATAACAGGAGGAATTGGGAGCAGTATAACAGGAGGATGTGGGAGAAGTATAACAACAGGAGGACGTTACCTGGAGGTTACCTGGAGGTTATTCCGGGGATCAACGCCCCCGCGGCCCGGTCCACGACCAGGCCTCCCGATGGATCAGGGCCTGATCAACTAGGCTGTTACTGCTGGCCGCACGCAGTCCGACGTACGAGCCACAGCCCGGCTGATCCGGCACTGACTTTAGGTATCTGTCCAGCTCTCTCTTGAAGGCAGCCAGGGGTTTATTGGCAATTCCCCTAATGCTTGATGGGAGGCTGTTGAACAGTTTTGGGCCCCGGACACTTATGGTGTTTTCTCTTAGTGTACCAATGGCGCCCCTACTTTTTATTGGCGGCATTTTGCATCGCCTGCCCAGTCTTTTACTTTCGTAGGGAGTGATTTCTGTGTGCAGATTTGGGACCATTCCTTCCAAGATTTTCCAAGTGTAGATTATGATATATCTCTCCCTCCTGCGTTCCAACGAGTACAAGTCAAGTGCTTTCAAGCGTTCCCAGTAGTTAAGGTGCTTGACAGAACTTATACGTGCGGTAAAGGATCTCTGTACACTCTCTAGATCTGCGATTTCACCTGCTTTGTATGGAGATGTTAATGTACAGCAGTATTCCAGCCTAGAGAGAACAAGTGATTTGAAAAGGATCATCATGGGCTTGGCATCTCTCGTTTTGAAAGTTCTCATTATCCATCCTATCATTTTCTTTGCACGTGCGATCGTGGCACTGTTGTGATCCTTGAAAGTGAGATCCTCAGACATTACTACTCCCAGGTCCCTTACATTATTTTTCCGCTCTATTGTATGGCCGGAGTCAGTAGTATACTCTGTTCTAGTTATTATCTCCTCCAGTTTTCCATAACGGAGTAGTTGGAATTTGTCCTCATTGAACATCATATTGTTTACCGTTGCCCACTGGAAAACTTTGTTTATATCTTCTTGGAGGTTAACCGCGTCCTCAGCAGATGACAGCCTCATGCAGATCCTAGTATCATCCGCAAAGGATGATACGGTGCTGTGGTGTATATCTCTGTTTATGTCTGATATGAGGATAAGGAATAAGATGGGGGCGAGTACTGTGCCTTGTGGAACAGAGCTCTTCACTATGGCAGCCTCCGATTTAACTCTGTTGACCACTACTCTTTGTGTTCGATTTGTTAGGAAGTTGAAGATCCATCTCCCCACTTTCCCAGTTATTCCTTTAGCACGTATTTTATGGGCTATTACGCCATGATCGCATTTGTCAAATGCTTTTGCAAAGTCTGTGTATATTACATCTGCATTCTGATTTTCTTCCAGTGCATCCAAGGCCATGTCATAGTGATCCAGTAGTTGTGAGAGGCAGGAGCGACCTGCCCTGAACCCATGTTGCCCTGGATTGTGCAGATTTTGGGAATCCAGGTGATTTGCAATCCTGCTTCTTAGCACTCTTTCAAAGATTTTTATGATGTGGGACGTCAGAGCTATTGGTCTATAGTTCTTAGCTAATGCTTTGCTGCCACCTTTATGGAGCGGGGCTATATCCGTTGTTTTAAGTGACTGTGGAATTTCACCCATGTCCAAGCTCCTCCTCCATAGTGTACTTAGGGCACGCGAGAGGGGTTTCTTGCAGTTCTTAATGAAAACAGAGTTCCACGAGTCTGGGCCCGGGGCTGAGTGCATAGGCATGTTGTCAATGGCTTTTTCGAAATCTATCGGAGTTAGGGTAATGTCGGAAATCTGGCATACATTTATGGAGTTTTGGGACTCATTCATGAAGAAATCATTTGGGTCGTCGATCCTCAGACCGATTAGTGGTTCACTAAACACAGAGTCGTACTGGGATTTCAATATTTCACTCATTTCCTTGTTGTCGTCTGTGTAAGTCCCATCCTGTCTGAGTAAGGGCCCGATACTAGATGTGGTATTTGCCTTGTTTTTGACATATGAAAAGAAATATTTGGAATTTCTTTCAATTTCACTAATAGCTTTAAGCTCCTCCTGCCTCTCCTGGTTCCTGTAAGAGTCATTTAGCTTAAGTTCGATAGTTTCCACTTCCCTGGTCAGCGCCTCCTTTCGTGTATCAGATATTCTAGCACTCCTGAGGAGCTCAGTGACTCTTCGTCGTCTTCTGTAGAGGGAGCGTCTTTTTCTCTCCAGTTTACTCCTGCTCTTCTTCTTTCTTAGGGGAATATGCCTAGAACATGCTTCGGCTACCAGGAAGTTGATCCTTTCAAGGCACTGGTTTGGGTCCATGTCATTTAAGACATCTTCCCAACATGTTTCGTTTAGGACATGGTTTACCTGGTCCCAGTTGATGTTCTTGTTGTTGAAATTGTATTTTGTGAAGACACCTTCACCGGTACATGCATTCTGCTGTTCAGGACCCCTATGCATGCACGTCTGGACTTCGATTAGATTGTGATCGGAATTAGTTGTTTTTGATATTCTTATGTGGACGTGGGAGCAGTATAACAACAGAAGGACGTGGGAGCAGTGTAACAACAGGAGGACGTGGGAGCAGTATAACTGGAGGACGTGGGAGCAGTATAACAACAGGAGGATGTGGGAGCAGTATAACAACAGGACGTGGGAGCAGTATAACAGGAGTACGTGGGAACAGTATAACAGGAGGACGTGGGAACAGTATAACAGGAGGACGTGGGAGAAGTATAACAGGAGGACGTGAGAGCATTATAACAGGAGGATGTGAGAGCAGTATAGCAACAGGATACCATAAAAACAGTATAACAGGAAGACGTGAGAGCAGTATAACAGGAGACCATAAGAGCAGTACAACAGAACGTGGGAGCAGTATAACAGGACGTGGGAGCAGTATAACAACAGGAGGACGTGGGGCAGTATAACAGGAGGACGTGGGAGCAGTATAACAGGACGTGGGAGCAGTATCACAACAGGAGACCATAAGAACAGTATAACAGGACAGCATGGTAGCAGTATACCAGGCTGTTAATGCTGGTTGCACGCAAGCCAACGTACGAGCCACAACCCGGCTGGTCAGGCACCGACTTTAGGTGCTTGTCCAGTGCCAGCTTGAAGACAGCCAGGGGTCTATTGGTAATCCCCCTTATGTATGCTGGGAGGCAGTTGAACAGTCTCGGGCCCCTGACACTTATTGTATTGTCTCTTAACGTGCTAGTGACACCCCTGCTTTTCATTGGGGGGATGTTGCACCGTCTGCCGAGTCTTTTGCTTTCGTTGTGAGTGATTTTCGTGTGCAAGTTCGGTACTAGTCCCTCTAGGATTTTCCGAGTGTATATAATCATGTATCTCTCCCGCCTGCATTCCAGGGAATACAGTTTTAGGAACCTCAAGCGCTCCCAGTAATTGAGGTGTTTTATCTCAGTTATGCGCGCCGTGAAGGTTCTCTGTACATTTTCTAGGTCGGCAATTTCACCTGCCTTGAAAGGTGCTGTTAGTGTGCAGCAATATTCCAGCCTAGATAGAACAAGTGACCTGAAGAGTGTCATCATGGGCTTGACCTCCCTAGTTTTGAAGGTTCTCATTATCCATCCTGTCATTTTTCTAGCAGATGCGATTGATACAATGTTATGGTCCTTGAAGGTGAGATCCTCCGACATGATCACTCCCAGGTCTTTGACGTTGGTGTTTCGCTCTACTGTGTGGTTGGAATTTGTTTTATACTCTGATGAAGTTTTAATTTCCTCATGTTTACCATATCTGAGTAATTGAGGATGTGGGAGCATTATAACAGGAGACCATAAGAGCAGTACAACAGGACGTGGGAGCAGTATAACAGGAGGACGTGGGATCAGTATAACAGGAGGACGTGGGATCAGTATAACAGGAGGACGTGGGATCAATATAACAGGAGGATGTGAGACCAGTATAACAACAGGAGATCATAAGAGAAGTACAACAGGACGTGGGAGCAGTATAACAGGAGGTGGGAGCAGTATAACAGGAGGATGTGAGACCAGTATAACAACAGGAGATCATAAGAGAAGTACAACAGGACGTGGGAGCAGTATAACAGGAGGTGGGAGCAGTATAACAGGTGGGAACAGTATAACAGAAGAACGTGGGAGTAGTATAATAGGACGTGGGAGAAGTATAACAGAAGGACATGGGAGCATTATAACAGGAGGACGTGGGAGCAGTACAACAGGACGTGGGAGCAGTATAATAGGACGTGGGAGCAGTATAACAGGACGTGGGAGCAGTATAACAGGACATGGGAGCAGTATAACAGATGAACGTGGGGGCAGTATAACAAGACGTGGGAGAAGTATAACAGAAGGACATGGGAGCAATATAACAGGAGGACGTGGGAGCAGTATAACAGAAGAGCTTAGCACGGTTTCTCAAAGAATGTTTCCACCCCCTCCCCTCCCCGCCACACCTGTTTTCACCCCTCCATCTGTCTCCTCCCCCACCCTCCACCACGAGACCTGACTTCCCCTCCACGTGTGGTCCATTGCTCACACTAAGGACCACACCCTCATCAACATCCCCTGCCACCCACAACCATCAACACCCTTCCCCTCCCTACCCCACCATCACCCCAGCTGACACAAGATAAAACACTACCACCAACTTTCTACAACAATATCGTGCAGAAATAGTCACAATTTATCTCTGGCAGTAAACAGGTTGACCTTGTCAACAAGGAAAAAGTCAAAATGGAGAGTAGGGGCTGCTGCACGTGCCGGTGTAGGTACTGGTATGTATTCACATGTACTCACGTTTACTCAGTGAGCTGTACTCACAGGGATGTACTCATCTACTCACCGAGATTCATGTGTGTGTAGGGCTGGATTTAATAGGCTGTGAGTGTGCTCCTAGCCTTGTTAAACTCACCATCCCAGCTTTGGTGCCCACGCTGTTCTGCCTGCTGCTACCACCAACAGCCTAGCTGATCAGGCCGCCAACCAGAACATACATATGACCGGTCCCCTCTGACCGGGATTCCAGACTACTCAACATCTTACCAGAGGATATCAGAAACACTGCTGGAACAAGTGTAGAAGCCTTGAAGAGGAAACTGGACAAGTATCTTCACCAGGTGCCAGATCAACCAGGCTGTAATGGATATGTGGGGCAGCGGGCCTTCAGCAGCAACAGCCTGGTTAATCTGGCAAGCACCAGACGAGCCTGGCCCATGGCCGGGCTCTGAGAGTGGTTAAACTCTCGAAACTCTTCAAAGATATATCAAAGGCAAGGTGTCGAGGTTTTCGTGTTGGCTGATCTACCAGTCTGTTGGTGCTAGCAGCCTGCAGTCTCACTTAGACAATGTATATAACCCTGCACTCTCCAGACACATGTCAGCTACGCTCACGACACCCCTACTTTTCATTGGGTTTATTTTGCACTTCCTCCCATATCTCTGGTTCCAGTATGTTGTTATGGCAGTGTGCAGATTTTGGACCAGGTCCTGGAGTACCTTCCAGGCTCAGCAGGGAATGTTACGACCATCAAGTGCTTCTCCTCTTCTTATAAACAATGTGACAAGCTCCCAGCTTCCACTGAACCAGTGTGAGTTACACCACATAACCCGATAATGTAGTAAATTTTGATACAAAACCCGCTTTAATGCTATTTTCGCAAAGGCGACCTGAAGAGCACATGGAAAGGAATAAGAAATCTGGATCCCTTATTTAGATATTTAAAAAAAATAAGCAAGCCGTAAGGGGGACTTCTGATAAGACAACGTACTGAGCAGGTACTCAAGTCCCGAGCTACTGAGAGAGAAACCTTAAAGCTGCAGTAACTACTGAACTAGCAAACACAACGCACCAGAATATGTTCATCATCCTACCGAAGTCTCCCAGCTCAGGGTGAAAGATTTCATCACCTCTATGAAATACATCCTCTGCGCTGAAAACTTAGTGGAAGCACAGCTAGAGCTCGACTTCCCACCGTGTACCTGTCGTGTAGAAGAGTGTAGCAACACACTGGGGGTGTTGCAATGGTACTATCATAAACAGTGTAGCAACACACTGAGGGTGTTACAATGGTACTATCATAAACAGTGTAGCAACACACTGAGGGTGTTACAATGGTACTATCATAAACAGTGTAGCAACACACTGGAGGTGTTACAATGGTACTATCATAAACAGTGTAGCAACACACTGAGGGTGTTACAATGGTACTATCATAAACAGTGTAGCAACACACTGAGGGTGTTACAATGGTACTATCATAAAGAGTGTAGCAACACACTGGGGGTGTTACAATGGTACTATCATAAAGAGTGTAGCAACACACTGAGGGTGTTACAATGGTACTATCATAAACAGTGTAGCAACACACTGGAGGTGTTACAATGGTACTATCATAAAGAGTGTAGCAACACACTGAGGGTGTTACAATGGTACTATCATAAACAGTGTAGCAACACACTGGGGGTGTTACAATGGTACTATCATAAACAGTGTAGCAACACACTGAGGGTGTTACAATGGTACTATCATAAACAGTGTAGCAACACACTGTCTTAATTAAGCTATCAGGTAGAACACTGTGAATAAAGACATTAAGGGAGAGTTCAAAACGTGTAACCACGAACATTTCGCTCATGAGTGGCATCTTCACTCCCTGTACGGCAACAAACACAACATACTACATGGGATCAGGTGGAAAAGTGTACACGTATGTACGTATGTATGTATGTATGTATGTATGTATGTATGTGTGTGTGTGTGTGTGTGTGTGTACTCACCTATTTGTACTCACCTATTTGTGGTTGCAGGGGTCGAGTCATAGCTCCTGGCCCCGCCTCTTCACTGATTGCTACTAGGTCCTCTCTCTCCCTGCTACATGAGCTTTATCATACCTCGCCTTAAAACTATGTATGGTTCCCGCCTCCACTACTTCACTTTCTAGACTATTCCATGACTTGACTACTCTATGACTGAAGAAATACTTCCTAACATCCCTTCGATTCATCTGAGTCTTCAACTTCCAATTGTGACCTCTTGTGTCTGTGTCCCATCTCTGGAACATCCTGTCTTTGTCCACCTTGTCTATTCCGCGCAGTATTTTATATGTCGTTATCATGTCTCCCCTGACCCTCCTGGCCTCCAGTGTCGTCAGGCCGATTTCCCTCAACCTTTCTTCGTAGGACAATCCCCGTAGCTCTGGGACTAGTCTTGTTGCAAACCTTTGCACTTTCTCTAATTTCTTGACGATCTTGACTAGGTGTGGATTCCAAACTGGTGCTGCATACTCCAGTATGGGCCTGACGTAAATGGTATACAGGGTCTTGAACGACTCCTTACTGAGGTATCGGAACGCTATCCGTAGGTTTGCCAGGCGCCCGTATGCTGCAGCAGTTATCTGATTTATGTGCGCCTCAGGAGATATGCTCGGTGTTATACTCACCCCCAGATCTTTTTCCTTGAGTGAGGTTTGCAGTCTTTGGCCATCTAAACTATATTGTGTCTGCGGTCTTCTTTGCCCTTCCCCAATCTTCATGACTTTGCATTTGGCAGGGTTAAACTCAAGGAGCCAGTTGCTGGACCAGGCTTGCAGCCTGTCCAGGTCTCTTTGTAGTCCTGCCTGATCCTCATCCGATTTGATTCTTCTCATTAACTTCACATCATCTGCAAACAAGGACACTTCTGAGTCTATCCCTTCCGTTATGTCGTTCACATATACCAAGAACAGCACAGGTCCTAGGACTGACCCCTGTGGAACCCCGCTTGTCACAAGCGCCCACTCTGACACCTCGTCACGTACCATGACTCGTTGTTGCCTCCCTGTCAGGTATTCTCTGATCCATTGCAGTGCCTTTCCTGTTATGTGTGCCTGATCTTCTAGCTTTTTCAGTAACCTCTTGTGAGGAACTGTGTCGAAGGCCTTTTTGCAGTCCAAAAAAATGCAGTCGATCCACCCCTCTCTCTCTTGTCTTACTTCTGTCACCTTGTCATAAAACTCTAGTAGGTTTGTGACACAGGATTTTCCTTCCCTGAAACCATGCTGGTTGTCAATTATACACTTGTTTCTTTCCAGGTGCTCCACCACTCTCCTCCTGATGATCTTCTCCATGACCTTGCATACTATACACGTTAGTGATACAGGTCTGTAGTTTAGTGCCTCATGTCTGTCTCCCTTTTTAAAAATTGGGACTACATTTGCCATCTTCCATACCTCAGGGAGTTGCCCAGTTTCAAATGATGTGTTGAAGATCTTTGTTAATGGCACACACAATATCTCTGCTCCCTCTTTAAGGACCCACGGAGAGATGTTGTCTGGTCCCACCGCCTTTGAGGTGTCAAGTTCGCATAGCAGCTTCTTCACTTCCTCCTTGGTTATATGTACCTCATCCAGCACTTGCTGGTGTACCCCCCTGTTCTGATTTCCTGGAGTCCTACTGGTTTCCACTATAAATACTTCTTTAAATCTCGTGTTGAGCTCCTGACATACCTCTCGGTCGTTGCTTGTGAATTCCCCATCACCCTTCCTCAGTCTGATTACCTGGTCCTTGACTGTTGTTGTTTTCCTCCTGATGTGGCTGTACAACAGCTTCGGGTCAGTCTTGACTTTCGATGCTATGTCATTTTCATATTGTCGCTGAGCCTCCCTTCTTATCTGTGCATATTCATTTCTGGCTCTTCGGCTAATCTCTTTATTTTCCTGAGTTCTCTGTCTTCTGTACCTTTTCCATTCTCTAGTACACCTAGTTTTTGCCTCCCTACACCTTTGGGTGAACCAAGGACTCGTTCTGTTCTTCCCATTATTTCTGTTTCCCTTGGGAACAAACCTCTCCTCTGCCTCCTTGCATTTTGTTGCCACATAGTCCATCATTTCTTGTACTGGTTTTCCTGTCAGTTCCCTCTCCCACTGAATGTTTTGAAGGAAGTTCCTCATGCCTGAGTAGTTTCCCCTTTTGTAGTTTGGTTTTTCCCATCCTATTCCTGCTACTCTCTCCACTTGGAGCTCAACTATGTAGTCGAAGCACAGAACCACATGATCACTAGCTCCCAGGGGCCTTTCATACAAGATATCCTCGATGTCTGAACTACTCAAGGTGAATACAAGGTCCAGTCTTGCTGGTTCATCTTCTCCTCTCTCTCTGGTAGTGTCTCTAACATGTTGATGCATGAGGTTTTCCAGTACTACATCCATCATCTTGGCTCTCCATGTTTCGGAACCCCCATGGGGCTCCAGGTTTTCCCAGTCAATCTCCTTGTGATTGAAATCACCCATAACTAGTAACTTTGCTCCCCCCACGTGTGCTCTCCTGGCCACCTCGGCTAGTGTGTCGACCATGGCTTTGTTGCTCTCATCGTATTCTTCTCTTGGTCTCCTGCAGTTCTGTGGTGGGTTGTACATTACTGCAATTAT
>NC_091334.1:22267710-22292710 GCF_038502225.1 Cherax quadricarinatus | reverse complement strand
CGTCTTGTTCACACAGTATACTGCCTTGTGTTAGGTGCGTCTTGTTCACACAGTATACTGCCTTGTGTTAGGTGCGTCTTGTTCACACAGTATACTGCCTTGTGTTAGGTGCGTCTTGTTTACACAGTATACTGCCTTGTGCTAGGTGCGTCTTGTTCACACAGTATACTGCCTTGTGTTAGGTGCGTCTTGTTCACACAGTATACTGCCTTGTGCTAGGTGCGTCTTGTTCACACAGTATACTGCCTTGTGTTAGGTGCGTCTTGTTTACACAGTATACTGCCTTGTGCTAGGTGCGTCTTGTTCACACAGTATACTGCCTTGTGTTAGGTGCGTCTTGTTCACACAGTATACTGCCTTGTGGTAGGTGCGTACACAGTATACTGCCTTGTGCTAGGTGCGTCTTGTTCACACAGTATACTGCCTTGTGTTAGGTGCGTCTTGTTCACACAGTATACTGCCTTGTGCTAGGTGCGTCTTGTTCACACAGTATACTGCCTTGTGTTAGATGCGTCTTGTTCACACAGTATACTGCCTTGTGTTAGGTGCGTCTTGTTCACACAGTATACTGCCTTGTGCTGGGTGCGTCTTGTTCACACAGTATACTGCCTTGTGCTAGGTGCGTCTTGTTCACACAGTATACTGCCTTCTGCTGGGTGCGTCTTATTCACACAGTATACTGCCTTGTGCTAGGTGCGTCTTGTTCACACAGTATACTGCCTTGTGTTAGGTGCGTCTTGTTCACACAGTATACTACACACTGGCCCATCACGCTACACAGTATACTACACACTGGCCCATCACGCTACACAGTATACTACACACTGGCTCATCACGCTACACAGTATACTACACACTGGCCCATCACGCTACACAGTATACTACACACTGGCCCATCACGCTACACAGTATACTATACACTGGCCCATCACGCTACACAGTATACTACACACTGGTCCATCACGCTACACAGTATACTACACACTGGCCCATCACGCTACACAGAATACTACACACTGGCCCATCACGCTACACAGTATACTACACACTGGCCCATCACGCTACAGAGTATACTACACACTGGCCCATCACGCTACACAGTATACTACACACTGGCCCATCACGCTACACAGTATACTACACACTGGCCCATCACGCTACACAGAATACTACACACTGGCCCATCACGCTACACAGTATACTACACACTGGCCCATCATGCTACACAGTATACTACACACTGGCCCATCACGCTACACAGTATACCACACACTGGCCCATCACGCTACACAGAATACTACACACTGGCCCATCACGCTACACAGTATACTACACACTGGCCCATCACGCTACACAGTATACTACACACTGGCCCATCACGCTACACAGAATACTACACACTGGCCCATCACGCTACACAGTATACTACACACTGGCCCATCACGCTACACAGTATACTACACACTGGCCCATCACGCTACACAGAATACTACACACTGGCCCATCACGCTACACAGTATACTACACACTGGCCCATCACGCTACACAGTATACTACACACTGGCCCATCACGCTACACAGTATACTACACACTGGCCCATCACGCTACACAGTATACTACACACTGGCCCATCACGCTACACAGTATACTACACACTGGCCCATCAAGCTACACAGTATACTACACACTGGCCCATCACGCTACACAGTATACTACACACTGGCCCATCACGCTACACAGTATACTACACACTGGCCCATCACGCTACACAGTATACTACACACTGGCCCATCACGCTACACAGTATATACACACTGGCCCATCACGCTACACAGTATACTACACACTGGCCCATCACGCTACACAGTATACTACACACTGGCCCATCACGCTACACAGTATACTACACACTGGCCCATCACGCTACACAGTATACTACACACTGGCCCATCACGCTACACAGTATACTACACACTGGCCCATCACGCTACACAGTATACTACACACTGGCCCATCACGCTACACAGAATACTACACACTGGCCCATCACGCTACACAGTATACTACACACTGGCCCATCATGCTACACAGTATACTACACACTGGCCCATCACGCTACACAGTATACCACACACTGGCCCATCACGCTACACAGAATACTACACACTGGCCCATCACGCTACACAGTATACTACACACTGGCCCATCACGCTACACAGTATACTACACACTGGCCCATCACGCTACACAGTATACTACACACTGGCCCATCACGCTACACAGTATACTACACACTGGCCCATCACGCTACACAGTATACTACACACTGGCCCATCAAGCTACACAGTATATTACACACTGGCCCATCACGCTACACAGTATACTACACACTGGCCCATCACGCTACACAGTATACTACACACTGGCCCATCACGCTACACAGTATACTACACACTGGCCCATCACGCTACACAGTATACTACACACTGGCCCATCAGGCTACACAGTATACTACACACTGGCCCATCACGCTACACAGTATACTACACACTGGCCCATCACGTTACACAGTATACTACACACTGGCCCATCACGCTACACAGTATACTACACACTGGCCCATCAAGCTACACAGTATATTACACACTGGCCCATCACGCTACACAGTATACTACACACTGGCCCATCACGCTACACAGTATACTACACACTGGCCCATCACGCTACACAGTATACTACACACTGGTCCATCACGCTACACAGTATACTACACACTGGTCCATCACGCTACACAGTATACTACACACTGGTCCATCACGCTACACAGTATACTACACACTGGCCCATCACGCTACACAGTATACTACACACTGGCCCATCACGCTACACAGTATACTACACACTGGTCCATCACGCTACACAGTGCTCACTCTTAAATAAAACTCTTAACATTCAAATATTTACCTGACTTATTTCATTGTGAAGGCAGCTGAGGTGCTAGTGTCAGTAACTACATACAACACTGATCTACTCACTCAAGTCTCAATTTATCCAGCTTGAATCCGCTGTTCCGACTTCTTTATTGAATATATATACACACACCCGTCTTTTCATATACTACAATCATGTCACCTGTCATTCTACGTCTTATAAAAGAGTTTAACTCGTAGAAGTCCCAATCGAGGGGGTTCTGGGATCTTTATCAATCTTCGTACGTAAGATTCCTTATACCTTGGACCGGATATTTTCCTGCTTCTCTGGATTTTCTCCAATGAATTTACATTCATTTCTGTAGTATGGAGACCAGAAGTGAGTTGGATAATCTAACTGCGGCCTTACTAGTAATGCACAGCTGTGGTATAACGTCGGGACTCTTCTTACTGACACTTCTTGACATAAATACGAGTCATTTGTTTGCCTTATTCTCCAGGTTTTGGCACCGTTGTTCTGGCTTCAGATTACTGCTTACCGTCACTCCCAAGCTCTTTTCCCATTTTGAATGATAAAGCTCTACATCACCTGGTGCTCAAAGCTCTACATCACCTGGTGTTCAAGCTCTACATCACTTGGTGTTCAAAGCTCTACATCACCAGGTGTTCAAAGCTCTGGTGTATACAGTACAGTATACACTGCCTCACCAGGTGTTTGGTGCAGTGTGAAACAGCAAGACACTGGTGACATGTGCTCTGATGTGTCTTCTCGCTAGTACAACCTGTTACTACGTACATAACACCTACCATGGTGCCAAAGTGTCTTCCCCCTCCCCCCCCCACACACAGTGATGTCCCTCAGTCATGTCTCCACTCATCAGGCACTGCCTCCTATGCCATCTGGTGGCATTCAGCACGAGACTCTCATATGACCCACGTAAACGATGTCGTACTCATTTAGTGATGTCTATTCCAATTACAATGAAAAAAAAAGTCAGTAAGGTTGTTAGGCCACAAAGTACTCTTTGAAAAATGTGGTGCAACACATCAATCAAATTATTTCATTAACCTGACTTGCAATTGCATCTGGCATTAGGGTCTTAGCTGGGAATTGTTAGCTGATTTCCAGCTTCGTGACTGGTAATCACGTTAACTAGCTTCAGTAACTCTGCCACCACAATAATTTTACGAAGAATTACTAAGGTCGCCAGTGTTACAGCAGTTACTAAATTCCTTTATTTTTTTAAGAAGTCAAAAGTACAAGGACATGACTGGCTTGAGGTGTGTACTCACCTAATTGTGGTTGCAGGGGTCGAGACTCAGCTCCTGGCCCCGCCTCTTCACAGATCGCTACTGGGTCCTCTCTCTCTCTGCTTCCTGAGCTTTGTCATACCTCTTCTTAAAACTATGTATGGTTCCTGCCTCCACTACTTCACTGCTAGGCTATTCCACTTGCTGACAACTCTATGACTGAAGAAATACTTCCTAACGTCCCTGTGACTCGTCTGAGTCTTCAGCTTCCAGTTGTGACCCCTTGTCCATGTGTCCCCTCTCTGGAACATCCTAACTCTGTCCACCTTGTCTATTCCCCGCAGTATCTTGTATGTCGTTATCATGTCTCCCCTGACCCTTCTGTCCTCCAGTGTCGTCAGTCCGATTTCCCTTAACCTTTCCTCGTACGACATTCCCTTGAGCTATGGGACTAGCCTTGTTGCAAACCTTTGTACTTTCTCTAACTTCTTGACGTGCTTGACCAGGTGTGGGTTCCAGACTGGTGCTGCATACTCCACTATGGGCCTAACATACACAGTGTACAGTGTCTTGAACGATTCCTTATTAAGGTATCGGAACGCTATTCTCAGGTTTGCCAGGCGCCCGTATGCTGCAGCAGTTATTTGGTTGATGTGTGCCTCCGGTGATGTGCTCGGTGTTATGGTCACCCCAAGGTCTTTCTCCCTGAGTGAGGTCTGTAGTCTTTGTCCACCTAGCCTATACTCTGACTGCGGTCTTCTTTGCCCCTCCCCAATCTTCATGACTTTGCATTTGGCTGGATTTAATTGGAGAAGCCAGTTACTGGACCACATGTCCAGCCTGTCCATATCTCTTTGCAGTCCTGCCTCATCCTCGTCCGATTTAATTCTTCTCATCAACTTCACGTCATCTGCGAACAGGGACACTTCAGAGTCTATTCCTTCCATCATGTCGTTCACATATATCAAAAATAGCACTGGTCCTAGAACTGACCCCTGTGGGACCCCGCTCGTAACAGGCGCCCACTGTGATACCTCTTCACGTACCATAACTCGTTGCTGCCTCCCTGTCAGGTATTCCCTTATCCATTGCAGTGCCCTCCCTTTTACATGCGCCTGATCCTCCAGCTTCTGCACTAATCTCTTGTGGGGAACTGTGTCAAAGGCCTTCCTGCAGTCTAAGAAAACGCAATCTACCCACCCCTCTCTCTCGTGTCTTACTTCTGTTACCTTGTCATAAAACTCCAGGAGGTTTGTGATACAGGATTTGCCTTCCATGAACCCAGGCTGGTTTTCATTTATAATCTTGTTCCTTTCCAGGTGTTCGACCACTCTCCTCCTGATAATCTTCTCCATGACTTTGCATACAATACATGTCAGAGACACAGGTCTGTAGTTTAGTGACTTGTTTCTGTTTCCTTTCTTAAATATGGGGACTACATTAGCTGTCTTCCATTTCTCAGGTAGTTGCCCAGTTTCAAGGGATGTGTTGAAGATTGTGGTTAGAGGCACGCACAGCATCTCTGCTCCTTCTCTAAGGACCCATGGGGAGATGTTGTCCGGACCCATCGCCTTTGAGGTATCAAGGTCACTTAAGAGCTTCTTCACCTCCTCCTCAGTTGTTCGTATGTCATCCAACACTTGTTGGTATATTCCCTCTTGATGTTCCCTTCTGTGCTGTCTTCCCACAGCCCTTCCTGTCTCTACTGTAAAAACTTCCTTAAATTTCCTGTTCAGCTCCTCACATACCTCCTGATCATTTCTTGTGAGTTCTCCACCTTCTGTCCTTAATCTGATCACCTGGTCTTTGACTGTTGTCTTCCTCCTGATGTGGCTATAAAACAGTTTCGGGTCAGTCTTGATTCTCGATGCTATGTCATTTTCATACTGTCGCTGGGCCTCCCTTCTTACCTGTGCGTACTCATTCCTGGCTCTGCGACTGATCTCCCTATTTTCGTGTGTTCTCTGCCTTCTGTACTTTTTCCATTCTCTATTGCACTTTGTTTTTGCCTCCTTACACCGTCGGGTAAACCAGGGGCTCGTTCTGGTCTTCCCGTTGTTACTGTTGCCCTTGTTGTGTGTGTGTGTGTTGACTGTCATCTGCCACACTGGGCGTGTGTGTGTGTGATGACTGTCATCTGCCACACTGGGCGTGTGTGTGTGTGATGACTGTCATCTGCCACACTGGGCGTGTGTGTGTGTGATGACTGTCATCTGCCACACTGGGCGTGTGTGTGTGTGATGACTGTCATCTGCCACACTGGGCGTGTGTGTGATGACTGTCATCTGCCACACTGGGTGTGTGTGTGTGATGACTGTCATCTGCTACACTGGGTGTGTGTGTGTGTGTGTGATGACTGTCATCTGCCACACTGGGTGTGTGTGTGTGTGTGTGTGTGTGTGTGATGACTGTCATCTGCCACACTGGGTGTGTGTGTGTGTGTGTATGTGTGTGATGACTGTCATCTGCCACACTGGGTGTGTGTGTGTGTGTGTGTGTGATGACTGTCATCTGCCACACTGGGTGTGTGTGTGTGTTTGTGTGATGACTGTCATCTGCCACACTGGGTGTGTGTGTGTGTGATGACTGTCATCTACCACACTGGGTGTGTGTGTGTGTGTTGATGACTGTCATCTGCCACACTGGGTGTGTGTGTGTGTGTGTGTGATGACTGTCATCTGCCACACTGGGTGTGTGTGTGTGTGTGATGACTGTCATCTGCCACAATTGGTGTGTGTGTGTGTGTGTGATGACTGTCATCTGCCACACTGGGTGTGTGTGTGTGTGTGTGTGATGACTGTCATCTGCCACACGGGGTGTGTGTGTGTGTGTGTGTGTGTGATGACTATCATCTGCCACACTGGGTGTGTGTGTGTGTATAATGACTGTCATCTGCCACACTGGGTGTGTGTGTGTGATGACTGTCATCTGCCACACTGGGTGTGTGTGTGTGTGTGTGATGACTATCATCTGCCACACTGGGTGTGTGTGTGTGTGTGTGATGACTGTCATCTGCCACACTGGGTGTGTGTGTGTGTGTGTGATGACTGTCATCTGCCACACTGGGTGTGTGTGTGTGTGTGTGTGATGACTGTCATCTGCCACACTGTGTGTGTGTGTGATGACTGTCATCTGCCACACTTGGTGTGTGTGTGTGTGTGATGACTGTCATCTGCCACACTGGGTGTGTGTGTGTGTGTGATGACTGTCATCTGCCACACTGGGTGTGTGTGTGTGTGTGTGATGACTGTCATCTGCCACACTTGGTGTGTGTGTGTGTGATGACTGTCATCTGCCACACTGGGTGTGTGTGTGTGTGTGATGACTGTCATCTGCCACACTGGGTGTGTGTGTGTGTGTGTGTGTGTGTGATGACTATCATCTCCCACACTGGGTGTGTGTGTGTATGTGATGACTGTCATCTGCCACACTGGGTGTGTATGTGTGTGTGTGATGACTATCATCTGCCACACTGGGTGTGTATGTGTGTGTGTGATGACTATCATCTGCCACACTGGGTGTGTGTGTGTGTGTGTGTGTGTGTGTGATGACTATCATCTGCCACACTGGGTGTGTGTGTATGTGATGACTGTCATCTGCCACACTGGGTGTGTATGTGTGTGTGTGATGACTATCATCTGCCACACTGGGTGTGTATGTGTGTGTGTGATGACTATCATCTGCCACACTGGGTGTGTGTGTGTGTGTGTGTGTGTGTGTGTGTGTGATGACTGTCATCTGCCACACTGGGTGTGTGTGTGTGTGATGACTATCATCTGCCACACTGGGTGTGTGTGTGTGTGTGTGTGTGTGATGACTATCATCTGCCACACTGGGTGTGTGTGTGTGTGTGTGTGATGACTATCATCTGCCACACTGGGTGTGTGTGTGTGTGTGTGATGACTATCATCTGCCACACTGGGTGTGTGTGTGTGTGTGTGTGTGATGACTATCATCTGCCACACTGGGTGTGTGTGTGTGTGTGTGATGACTGTCATCTGCCACACTGAGTGTGTGTGTGTGTGTGTGTGTGTGTGATGACTATCATCTGCCACACTGGGTGTGTGTGTGTATGTGATGACTGTCATCTGCCACACTGAGTGTGTGTGTGTGTGTGTGATGACTGTCATCTGCCACACTGGGTGTGTGTGTGTGTGTGTGTGTGTGTGTGTGTGTGTGTGTGTGTGATGACTATCATCTGCCACACTGGGTGTGTGTGTGTATGTGATGACTGTCATCTGCCACACTGGGTGTGTGTGTGTATGTGATGACTGTCATCTGCCACACTGAGTGCGTGTGTGTGTATGTGATGACTGTCATCTGCCACACTGGGTGTGTATGTGATGACTGTCATCTGCCACACTGGGTGTGTGTGTGTGTGTGTGTGATGACTGTCATCTGCCACACTGGGTGTGGGTGTGTGTGTGATGACTGTCATCTGCCACACTGGGTGTGTGTGTGATGACTGTCATCTGCCACACTGGGTGTGTATGTGATGACTGTCATCTGCCACACTGGGTGTGTGTGTGTGTGTGATGACTGTCATCTGCCACACTGGGTGTGTGTGTGTGTGTGATGACTGTCATCTGCCACACTGGGTGTGTGTGTGTGTGTGTGATGACTGTCATCTGCCACACTGGGTGTGTGTGTGTGTGTGTGATGACTGTCATCTGCCACACTGGGTGTGTGTGTGATGACTGTCATCTGCCACACTGGGTGTGTATGTGATGACTGTCATCTGCCACACTGGGTGTGTGTGTGTGTGATGACTGTCATCTGCCACACTGGGTGTGTGTGTGATGACTGTCATCTGCCACACTGGGTGTGTGTGTGATGACTGTCATCTGCCACACTGGGTGTGTGTGTGTGTGTGATGACTGTCATCTGCCACACTGGGTGTGTGTGTGATGACTGTCATCTGCCACACTGGGTGTGTATGTGATGACTGTCATCTGCCACACTGGGTGTGTGATGACTGTCATCTGCCACACTGGGTGTGTGTGTGTGATGACTGTCATCTGCCACACTGGGTGTGTGATGATTGTCATCTGCCACACTGGGTGTGTGTGTGTGATGACTGTCATCTGCCACACTGGGTGTGTGTGTGTGATGACTGTCATCTGCCACACTGGGTGTGTGTGTGTGATGACTGTCATCTGCCACACTGGGTGTGTGATGACTGTCATCTGCCACACTGGGTGTGTGATGACTGTCATCTGCCACACTGGGTATGTGATGACTGTCATCTGCCACACTGGGTGTGTGATGACTGTCATTTGCCACACTGGGTGTGTGATGACTGTCATCTGCCACACTGGGTATGTGATGACTGTCATCTGCCACACTGGGTATGTGATGACTGTCATCTGCCACACTGGGTGTGTGATGACTGTCATCTGCCACACTGGGTGTGTGATGACTGTCATCTGCCACACTGGGTGTGTGATGACTGTCATCTGCCACACTGGGTGTGTGATGACTGTCATCTGCCACACTGGGTGTGTGATGACTGTCATCTGCCACACTGGGTGTGTGATGACTGTCATCTGCCACACTGGGTGTGTGATGACTGTCATCTGCCACACTGGGTGTGTGATGACTGTCATCTGCCACACTGGGTGTGTGATGACTGTCATCTGCCACACTGGGTGTGTGATGACTGTCATCTGCCACACTGGGTGTGTGATGACTGTCATCTGCCACACTGGGTGTGTGATGACTGTCATCTGCCACACTGGGTGTGTGATGACTGTCATCTGCCACACTGGGTGTGTGATGACTGTCATCTGCCACACTGGGTGTGTGATGACTGTCATCTGCCACACTGGGTGTGTGATGACTGTCATCTGCCACACTGGGTGTGTGATGACTGTCATCTGCCACACTGGGTGTGTGATGACTGTCATCTGCCACACTGGGTGTGTGATGACTGTCATCTGCCACACTGGGTGTGTGATGACTGTCATCTGCCACACTGGGTGTGTGATGACTGTCATCTGCCACACTGGGTGTGTGATGACTGTCATCTGCCACACTGGGTGTGTGATGACTGTCATCTGCCACACTGGGTGTGCCCGAGAAGAACAAAAAGCCACAATACCGTGACTGGAACAATACACAAATAATTCGCACACAGGAGAGAGAAGCTTACCACGACGTTTCGGTCCGACTTGGACCATTTACAAAGTCAACACTCTCTATAAATGCTATTTTCCGGTATTGTATTTATACATTCCTGCCTGAAAAAGGAGAGTAATTATTTAGAGTAACACACATTTGATGGGCACTATCAGTCACTGTCGTGAGTTAGATCTAATGTAAGAAGTCTCTTCACTACTCTTACTGCCAAAGAACAGTAAGAAATCTTTCAGGTTGTATTTAAGATTCCTTTTGCAACCTTCCCAGTCTTATTTGATCTTTCTTGGTCTTTTTACGCATGTTAGAAAAGATGGACCCAGCCGGTATGGGCTTCAAGATTATACGTCGTCTTAACACACGCCAGACAGTCGTATAAGGGATCGCTAGTCCACTCGTCGTGCCAGCCGAGAACTTACGATCCCTCATACGACTGTCTGGCGTGTGTTAAAGCGACGTTTAATCAAGAGGCCAGATCGGCTGGGTCAATCTCTTTGAAACACACCGTATTTCTTTTGATTGGACACGATGGTTCTTATAACCTGTGTATACACACCTGTTTTTAATCCATCTTGGATATTTTGTGTTGCATTCTTGTGAGGACGATAAACACACAATATGTGTGTGTGTGTGTGTGTGTGTGTGTGTGTGTGTGTGTGTGTGTGTGTGTGTGTGTGTGTGTGTGTGTGTGTGTGTATGTATGTTATTTGTGGAAAATATATTGCTTGATAGAACCAGGTAAAATTAATTCAGTCACTTCTTTTTTTTTTTAAAGAAAGAAATCATGCAGCACAAGACGGGAGCGCAGAGACTCCAGTTTTCCCGTCATAAATTACGAGTGAAATTAAAACTCCTCGTCACATAATGATGACCACTGCTACAAGACTGTGTTTACTGCTCAGTACTGCTACAAGACTGTGTTTACTGCTCAGTACTGCTACAAGACTGTGTTTACTGCTCAACACTGCTACAAGACTGTGTTTACTGCTCAACACTGCTACAAGACTGTGTTTACTGCTCAGTACTGCTACAAGACTGTGTTTACTGCTCAGTACTGCTACAAGACTGTGTTTACTGCTCAGTACTGCTACAAGACTGTGTTTACTGCTCAGTACTGCTACAAGACTGTGTTTACTGCTCAACACTGCTACAAGACTGTGTTTACTGCTCAGTACTGCTACAAGACTGTGTTTACTGCTCAGTACTGCTACAAGACTGTGTTTACTGCTCAGTACTGCTACAAGACTGTGTTTACTGCTCAGTACTGCTACAAGACTGTGTTTACTGCTCAGTACTGCTACAAGACTGTGTTTACTGCTCAGTACTGCTACAAGACTGTGTTTACTGCTCAGTACTGCTACAAGACTGTGTTTACTGCTCAGTACTGCTACAAGACTGTGTTTACTGCTCAACACTGCTACAAGACTGTGTTTACTGCTCAGTACTGCTACAAGACTGTGTTTACTGCTCAGTACTGCTACAAGACTGTGTTTACTGCTCAGTACTGCTACAAGACTGTGTTTACTGCTCAGTACTGCTACAAGACTGTGTTTACTGCTCAGTACTGCTACAAGACTGTGTTTACTGCTCAGTACTGCTACAAGACTGTGTTTACTGCTCAGTACTGCTACAAGACTGTGTTTACTGCTCAACACTGCTACAAGACTGTGTTTACTGCTCAGTACTGCTACAAGACTGTGTTTACTGCTCAGTACTGCTACAAGACTGTGTTTACTGCTCAGTACTGCTACAAGACTGTGTTTACTGCTCAACACTGCTACAAGACTGTGTTTACTGCTCAACACTGCTACAAGACTGTGTTTACTGCTCAGTACTGCTACAAGACTGTGTTTACTGCTCAACACTGCTACAAGACTGTGTTTACTGCTCAGTACTGCTACAAGACTGTGTTTACTGCTCAGTACTGCTACAAGACTGTGTTTACTGCTCAACACTGCTACAAGACTGTGTTTACTGCTCAGTACTGCTACAAGACTGTGTTTACTGCTCAGTACTGCTACAAGACTGTGTTTACTGCTCAGTACTGCTACAAGACTGTTTACTGCTCAACACTGCTACAAGACTGTGTTTACTGCTCAACACTGCTACAAGACTGTGTTTACTGCTCAGTACTGCTACAAGACTGTGTTTACTGCTCAGTACTGCTACAAGACTGTGTTTACTGCTCAGTACTGCTACAAGACTGTGTTTACTGCTCAGTACTGCTACAAGACTGTTTACTGCTCAACACTGCTACAAGACTGTGTTTACTGCTCAACACTGCTACAAGACTGTGTTTACTGCTCAGTACTGCTACAAGACTGTGTTTACTGCTCAGTACTGCTACAAGACTGTGTTTACTGCTCAGTACTGCTACAAGACTGTGTTTACTGCTCAACACTGCTACAAGACTGTGTTTACTGCTCAGTACTGCTACAAGACTGTGTTTACTGCTCAGTACTGCTACAAGACTGTGTTTACTGCTCAGTACTGCTACAAGACTGTGTTTACTGCTCAACACTGCTACAAGACTGTGTTTACTGCTCAGTACTGCTACAAGACTGTGTTTACTGCTCAGTACTGCTACAAGACTGTGTTTACTGCTCAACACTGCTACAAGACTGTGTTTACTGCTCAGTACTGCTACAAGACTGTGTTTACTGCTCAGTACTGCTACAAGACTGTGTTTACTGCTCAACACTGCTACAAGACTGTGTTTACTGCTCAGTACTGCTACAAGACTGTGTTTACTGCTCAGTACTGCTACAAGACTGTGTTTACTGCTCAGTACTGCTACAAGACTGTTTACTGCTCAACACTGCTACAAGACTGTGTTTACTGCTCAACACTGCTACAAGACTGTGTTTACTGCTCAGTACTGCTACAAGACTGTGTTTACTGCTCAGTACTGCTACAAGACTGTGTTTACTGCTCAGTACTGCTACAAGACTGTGTTTACTGCTCAGTACTGCTACAAGACTGTTTACTGCTCAACACTGCTACAAGACTGTGTTTACTGCTCAACACTGCTACAAGACTGTGTTTACTGCTCAACACTGCTACAAGACTGTGTTTACTGCTCAACACTGCTACAAGACTGTGTTTACTGCTCAGTACTGCTACAAGACTGTGTTTACTGCTCAACACTGCTACAAGACTGTGTTTACTGCTCAACACTGCTACAAGACTGTGTTTACTGCTCAACACTGCTACAAGACAGTGTGTTTACTGCTCAACACTGCTACAACACACTGTGTTTACTGCTCAACACTGCTACAAGACACTGTTTACTGCTCAACACTGCTTCAACACACTGTGTTTACTGCTCAGCACTGCTACAAGACACTGTGTTTACTGCTCAACACTGCTACAAGACACTGTGTTTACTGCTCAACACTGCTAAAAGACAGTGTGTTTACTGCTCAACACTGCTTCAACACACTGTGTTTACTGCTCAACACTGCTACAAGACACTGTGTTTACTGCTCAACACTGCTACAAGACACTGTGTTTACTGCTCAACACTGCTTCAACACACTGTGTTTACTGCTCAACACTGCTACAAGACACTGTGTTTACTGCTCAACACTGCTACAAGACACTGTGTTTACTGCTCAACACTGCTACAAGACACTGTGTTTACTGCTCAACACTGCTACAAGACACTGTGTTTACTGCTCAACACTGCTACAAGACACTGTGTTTACTGCTCAGCACTGGTACAAGACACTGTTTACTGCTCAACACTGCTACAAGACACTGTGTTTACTGCTCAACACTGCTACAAGACACTGTGTTTACTGCTCAGCACTGGTACAAGACACTGTTTACTGCTCAACACTGCTACAAGACGCTGTGTTTACTGCTCAACACTGCTACAAGACAGTGTGTTTACTGCTCAACACTGCTACAAGACACTGTGTTTACTGCTCAACACTGCAACAAGACACTGTGTTTACTGCTCAACACTGCTACAAGACAGTGTGTTTACTGCTCAGCACTGCTACAAGACACAGTGTTTACTGCTCAGCACTGCTACAAGACACTGTGTTTACTGCTCAACACTGCTACAAGACACTGTTTACTGCTCAACACTGCTACAAGACACTGTGTTTACTGCTCAACACTGCTACAAGACTGTGTTTACTGCTCAACACTGCTACAAGACACTGTGTTTACTGCTCAACACTGCTACAAGACAGTGTGTTTACTGCTCAACACTGCTACAAGACACTGTGTTTACTGCTCAACACTGCTACAAGACACTGGGTTTACTGCTCAACACTGCTACAAGACTGTGTTTACTGCTCAACACTGCTACAAGACACTGTGTTTACTGCTCAGCACTGCTACAATACAGTGTGTTTACTGCTCAACACTGCTACAAGACACTGTGTTTACTGCTCAACACTGCTACAAGACACTGTGTTTACTGCTCAGCACTGCTACAAGACAGTGTGTTTACTGCTCAGCACTGCTACAAGACACTGTGTTTACTGCTCAACACTGCTACAAGACACTGTGTTTACTGCTCAACACTGCTACAAGACACTGTGTTTACTGCTCAACACTGCTACAAGACACTGTGTTTACTGCTCAACACTGCTACAAGACACTGTGTTTACTGCTCAACACTGCTACAAGACAGTGTGTTTGTGTTTACTGCTCAGCACTGCTACAAGACACTGCTTACTGCTCAACGCTGCTACAAGACACTGTGTTTACTGCTCAACACTGCTACAAGACAGTGTGTTTACTGCTCAACACTGCTACAAGACACTGTGTTTACTTCTCAACACTGCTACAAGACACTGTGTTTACTTCTCAACACTGCTACAAGACAGTGTGTTTACTGCTCAACACTGCTACAAGACACTGTGTTTACTGCTCAACACTGCTACAAGACACTGTGTTTACTGCTCAGCACTGCTACAAGACACTGTGTTTACTGCTCAGCACTGCTACAAGACAGTGTGTTTACTGCTCAACACTGCTACAAGACACTGCTTACTGCTCAACACTGCTACAAGACACTGTGTTTACTGCTCAGCACTGCTACAAGACACTGTGTTTACTGCTCAACACTGCTACAAGACACTGTGTTTACTGCTCAGCACTGCTACAAGACACTGTTTACTGCTCAACACTGCTACAAGACACTGTGTTTACTGCTCAACACTGCTACAAGACACTGTGTTTACTGCTCAGCACTGCTACAAGACACTGCTTACTGCTCAACACTGCTACAAGACACTGTGTTTACTGCTCAACACTGCAACAAGACACTGTGTTTACTGCTCAGCACTGCTACAAGACACTGTTTACTGCTCAACACTGCTACAAGACACTGTGTTTACTGCTCAACACTGCTACAAGACACTGTGTTTACTGCTCAGCACTGCTACAAGACACTGCTTACTGCTCAACGCTGCTACAAGACACTGTGTTTACTGCTCAACACTGCTACAAGACACTGTGTTTACTGCTCAACACTGCTACAAGACACTGTGTTTACTGCTCAGCACTGCTACAAGACACTGTGTTTACTGCTCAACACTGCTACAAGACACTGTGTTTACTGCTCAACACTGCTAAAAGAAAGTGTGTTTACTGCTCAACACTGCTTCAACACACTGTGTTTACTGCTCAACACTGCTACAAGACACTGTGTTTAATGCTCAACACTGCTACAAGACACTGTGTTTACTTCTCAACACTGCTACAAGACACTGTGTTTACTGCTCAACACTGCTACAAGACACTGTGTTTACTTCTCAACACTGCTACAAGACACTGTGTTTACTGCTCAACACTGCTACAAGACACTGTGTTTACTTCTCAACACTGCTACAAGACACTGTGTTTACTTCTCAACACTGCTACAAGACACTGTGTTTACTGCTCAGCACTGCTACAAGACAGTGTGTTTACTGCTCAACACTGCTACAAGACTGTGTTTACTGCTCAACACTGCTACAAGACACTGTGTTTACTGCTCAACACTGCTACAAGACACTGTGTTTACTGCTCAACACTGCAACAAGACACTGTGTTTACTGCTCAACACTGCTACAAGACTGTGTTTACTGCTCAACACTGCTACAA
Source organism: Cherax quadricarinatus (assembly GCF_038502225.1). Lineage (NCBI taxonomy): Eukaryota > Metazoa > Arthropoda > Malacostraca > Decapoda > Parastacidae > Cherax > Cherax quadricarinatus. The sequence goes on along the minus strand of NC_091334.1, from coordinate 22,276,288 downwards.
GACTGTGTTTACTGCTCAACACTGCTACAAGACACTGTGTTTACTGCTCAACACTGCTACAAGACACTGTGTTTACTGCTCAACACTGCTACAAGACACTGTGTTTACTGCTCAACACTGCTACAAGACACTGTGTTTACTGCTCAACACTGCTACAAGACACTGTGTTTACTGCTCAACACTGCTACAAGACACTGTGTTTACTGCTCAACACTGCTACAAGACTGTGTTTACTGCTCAACACTGCTACAAGACAGTGTGTTTACTGCTCAACACTGCTACAAGACACTGTGTTTACTGCTCAACACTGCTACAAGACACTGTGTTTACTACTCAACACTGCTACAAGACACTGTGTTTACTGCTCAGCACTGCTACAAGACAGTGTGTTTACTGCTCAACACTGCTACAAGACACTGTGTTTACTGCTCAACACTGCTACAAGACACTGTGTTTACTGCTCAACACTGCTACAAGACACTGTGTTTACTGCTCAACACTGCTACAAGACACTGTGTTTACTGCTCAACACTGCTTCAACACACTGTGTTTACTGCTCAGCACTGCTACAAGACAGTGTGTTTACTGCTCAACACTGCTACAAGACAGTGTGTTTACTGCTCAACACTGCTACAAGACACTGTGTTTACTGCTCAACACTGCTACAAGACAGTGTGTTTACTGCTCAACACTGCTACAAGACACTGTGTTTACTGCTCAACACTGCTACAAGACACTGTGTCTAGGACTAGTCTTGGTATATTGGTCAACACTGCCAGAAGACGGAAATATAAACACACATGCAGTATAATGTGATCCTTTATTGACTACGTTTCGCCCACACAGTGGGCTTTTTCAAGTCACAAACAGAACTGTTTGTGACTTGAAAAAGCCCACTGTGTGGGGGAAACGTAGTCAATAAAGGATCACATTATACTGCATATGTGTTTATATTTCCATTGTGTCGGTATTTTATACCATTTATTTCCACTGCCAGAAGACACTGTGTCTAGGACTAGTCTTGGTATATTGGTCAACACTGCTTCAAGACAATGTGTCTAGGACTAGTCTTGGTATATTGGTCAACACTGCTTCAAGACAATGTGTCTAGGACTAGTCTTGGTATATTGGTCAACACTGCTTCAAGACAATGTGTCTAGGACTAGTCTTGGTATATTGGTCAACACTGCTACAAGACAATGTGTCTAGGACTAGTCTTGGTATATTGGTCAACACTGCTTCAAGACAATGTGTCTAGGACTAGTCTTGGTATATTGGTCAACACTGCTTCAAGACACTGTGTCTAGGACTAGTCTTGGTATATTGGTCAACACTGCTACAAGACAGTGTGTCTAGGACTAGTCTTGGTATATTGGTCAACACTGCTTCAAGACAGTGTGTCTAGGACTAGTCTTGGTATATTGGTCAACACTGCTTCAAGACACTGTGTCTAGGACTAGTCTTGGTATATTGGTCAACACTGCTTCAAGACAGTGTGTCTAGGACTAGTCTTGGTATATTGGTCAACACTGCTACAAGACAGTGTGTCTAGGACTAGTCTTGGTATATTGGTCAACACTGCTACAAGACAATGTGTCTAGGACTAGTCTTGGTATATTGGTCAACACTGCTTCAAGACAGTGTGTCTAGGACTAGTCTTGGTATATTGGTCAACACTGCTTCAAGACACTGTGTCTAGGACTAGTCTTGGTATATTGGTCAACACTGCTTCAAGACAGTGTGTCTAGGACTAGTCTTGGTATATTGGTCAACACTGCTACAAGACAGTGTGTCTAGGACTAGTCTTGGTATATTGGTCAACACTGCTTCAAGACAGTGTGTCTAGGACTAGTCTTGGTATATTGGTCAACACTGCTTCAAGACAGTGTGTCTAGGACTAGTCTTGGTATATTGGTCAACACTGCTACAAGACACTGTGTCTAGGACTAGTCTTGGTATACTCTAGTATGTAGCATTTTAAAGTGCTCCTTGACACCACAAGTAATTGTAGTGGATAGTGAATGATGTATTAATACTCACGTGGTAATGCAGGTGTTGGTTTCTATCGTAGGAGGCGCTGACGGAGGTGTGATGTGTCTAAGACACTGTAACCTAGTCCCTCCCTCCCGCCCCACACTGCACTCTTCCCAACACTAGTATCCCACACACGCCACCCACCGCCCACACAACAGTAGCCTCCACACACCGTACACAGCCGGGGAAAATAATCTGAGGCACATTTAGTATACTGATGTGTTTCTTGCTGGAATTAAAGGCAGGAGGTCCTGAGTGATGGTGGGGGTGTGAGGCTGTATGTTGTGGGTGGTGGTGCCCAGGGCAGGTGGTGGTGCCCAGGGCAGGCAAGTGTTGTGAAGCGTGCTGCACCTCCTCTGACAACCTACTGCTGCTGATGTTGATGTGGCACTGCTACCAGACTAGTGCCACCTCCTCTCTCCACCACACCCGCCACCTCAGTGACTACTACCACGCAGTATGCTCTCCACCACCCCGGCCACCACCACCACCACCAACCCGACCATCACCACCCCGACTACCATCACCACCAACCACCCCGACCACCACCACTACCACCATCATTACTACTACCCCGTCCGACGACGACCATCACCACCAAGACCTCCACCCCTAAACCCCCTCCCTACCCAACGAAGACCACCACCACCACCTTGACCACCACTACTACCATCACTCCTACCTCTATCACTACTACCACCACCCCGACCACCATCACTAGTACCACCACCCCTGCCTTCACTAGTACCACCACCCCTGCCTTCACTAGTACCACCACCCCTGCCTTCACTAGTACCACCACCCCTGCCTTCACTAGTACCACCACCCCTGCCTTCACTAGTACCACCACCCCTGCCTTCACTAGTACCACCACCCCGACCATCACCACTACCACCACCCCGACCATCACTACTACCACCACCCCGACCATCACTACTACCACCACCCCGACCATCACTACTACCACCACCCCGACCATCACTACTACCACCACCCCGACCATCACTACTACCACCACCCCGACCATCACCACTAAACCACCACCACCATGGGCATTATTATATTTATTCTTGAAGCTGCGTATTGAGTCTGCCTCTGCCACTGCCTCATCTAAGTCATTCCCCTCTTCAACCAGCCCAAGACTAAAGAAACACTTCCACAGATCTCTATGGCTCATCTGTGTCACCAGCTTCCACCTGTGTTCCGTGATCCTGGTCCTTATAACTCAAACAGTCTTCCAGTGAACACTGCAGAACAGTCTTCCAGTGAATACTGGAGAACAGTCTTCCAGTGAACACTGGGGAACAGTCTTCCAGTGAACACTGGAGAACAGTCTTCCAGTGAACACTGCAGAACAGTCTTCCAGTGAACACTGGAGAACAGTCTTCCAGTGAACACTGCAGAACAGTCTTCCAGTGAACACTGGGGAACAGTCTTCCAGTGAACACTGGAGAACAGTCTTTCAGTGAACACTGCAGAACAGTCTTCCAGTGAACACTGGAGAACAGTCTTCCAGTGAACACTGGAGAACAGTCTTCCAGTGAACACTGGGGAACAGTCTTCCAGTGAACACTGGAGAACAGTCTTCCAGTGAACACTGGAGAACAGTCTTCCAGTGAACACTGGAGAACAGTCTTCCAGTGAACACTGGGGAACAGTCTTCCAGTGAACACTGCAGAACAGTCTTCCAGTGAACACTTTAGAACAGTCTTCCAGTGAACGGTGGAGAACAGTCTTCCAGCGAACACTGGGGAACAGTCTTCCAGTGAACACTTTAGAACAGTCTTCCAGTGAACACTGGAGAACAGTCTTCCAGTGAACACTGGGGAACAGTCTTCCAGTGAACACTGGAGAACAGTCTTCCAGTGAACGGTGGAGAACAGTCTTCCAGTGAACACTGGAGAACAGTCTTCCAGTGAACACTGGGGAACAGTCTTCCAGTGAACACTGGAGAACAGTCTTCCAGTGAACACTGGAGAACAGTCTTCCAGTGAACACTGGAGAACAGTCTTCCAGTGAACACTGGAGAACAGTCTTACAGTGAACACTGGCGAACAGTCTTCCAATGAACACTGGAGAACAGTCTTCCAGTGAACACTGGAGAACAGTCTTCCAGTGAACACTGGAGAACAGTCTTCCAGTGAACACTGGAGAACAGTCTTCCAGTGAACACTGGAGAACAGTCTTCCAGTGAACACTGGAGAACAGTCTTCCAGTGAACACTTTAGAACAGTCTTCCAGTGAACACTGGAGAACAGTCTTCCAGTGAACACTGGAGAACAGTCTTCCAGTGAACACTGGAGAACAGTCTTCCAGTGAACGGTGAAGAACAGTCTTCCAGTGAACACTGGAGAACAGTCTTCCAGTGAACACTGGGGAACAGTCTTCCAGTGAACACTGGAGAACAGTCTTCCAGTGAACACTGGAGAACAGTCTTCCAGTGAACGGTGGAGAACAGTCTTCCAGTGAACACTGGAGAACAGTCTTCCAGTGAACACTGGAGAACAGTCTTCCAGTGAACACTGGAGAACAGTCTTCCAGTGAACACTGGAGAACAGTCTTCCAGTGAACACTGGAGAACAGTCTTCCAGTGAACACTGGAGAACAGTCTTCCAGTGAACGGTGGAGAACAGTCTTCCAGTGAACACTGGAGAACAGTCTTCCAGTGAACACTGGGGAACAGTCTTCCAGTGAACACTGGCGAACAGTCTTCCAGTGAACGGTGGAGAACAGTCTTCCAGTGAACACTGGAGAACAGTCTTCCAGTGAACACTGGAGAACAGTCTTCCAGTGAACACTGGGGAACAGTCTTCCAGTGAACACTGGAGAACAGTCTTCCAGTGAACACTGGAGAACAGTCTTCCAGTGAACACTGGAGAACAGTCTTCCAGTGAACACTGGGGAACAGTCTTCCAGTGAAAACTGGAGAACAGTCTTCCAGTGAACACTGGAGAACAGTCTTCCAGTGAACGGTGGAGAACAGTCTTCCAGTGAACACTGGAGAACAGTCTTCCAGTGAACACTGGGGAACAGTCTTCCAGTGAACACTGGAGAACAGTCTTCCAGTGAACACTGGAGAACAGTCTTCCAGTGAACGGTGGAGAACAGTCTTCCAGTGAACACTGGAGAACAGTCTTCCAGTGAACACTGGGGAACAGTCTTCCAGTGAACACTGGCGAACAGTCTTCCAGTGAACGGTGGAGAACAGTCTTCCAGTGAACACTGGAGAACAGTCTTCCAGTGAACACTGGAGAACAGTCTTCGAGTGAACACTGGAGAACAGTCTTCCAGTGAACACTGGAGAACAGTCTTCCAGTGAACACTGGAGAACAGTCTTTCAGTGAACACTGGAGAATAACATGACGTTCAATGATAACAACTTCCAACTGCTCATATATGGAAAGAATAAAGAACTGGAGAGAGAGAGAGAGAGAGAGAGAGAGAGAGAGAGAGAGAGAGAGAGAGAGAGAGAGAGAGAGAGAGAGAGAGAGAGAGAGAGAGAGAGAGACTGTATGCAAGCACAAAATCACCAAACAGAACAAAAGAAACACGTGGGTACCAGCTGACTTTTTGTTAATGAGAACTTTCAGTACCAGGGGAACAATGCCAAGAAGAAACCTGATAACTCCTTCCACCAAGTGCCAGATTAACCAAGCTGACATGGGTATGTGGGCCAGTGGGACGCCAGCAGCAACAGTCTGGTTGACAAGGGACTTACAAGCCCTTGAAAGTTATAACCAGGGTAAATGCAGACAATGGTAGCAAAGAATTGTTCCAATACAATTTTCCGCTCAGGCTGGGCTTCATAAAGCAGTCCTTAAGAGCCTTTTCCAATTTTTTTACATGCCTGCCCAGGTGTGGGCTCCATGCTGGGGCTCCGTACTCAATGACTGACCTAACATATTCCGCATACAATGTTCTGAAGAATTCTTTGTTCAAATTCCTGAAAGTTATTCTCAGGTTCATTAATCTTGTATATGCCGCTGACGTTATACAGTTTGTGTGTATTTCTGGACCCCCAGATCCTCTTTACTCTGATATTTACAGCTTCTGGAGCCCAGGTTCTCTTTACTCTGATATTTACAGCTTCTGGAGCCCAGGTTCTCTTTACTCTGATATTTACAGCTTCTGGAGCCCAGGTTCTCTTTACTCTGATATTTACAGCTTCTGGAGCCCCATGCTGTACTGTGTTCCGCTTGTCTTCTCTTTCTCCAAAACACATAACCTTACATTTGCTTGGGATGAAAGTAAGAATCCATCTGTGTGACCACACCTGCAGTCTGATGAGTTGTATCCAGAGTTAAGCACTGTCCTCTCCTGTCCTTATTCTTCTCATTGGTTTTATATCGTCAGCAAACAGTGACATGCAGGAAACAGTGCCATCTAGCAGGTAATTCATATACGGTTGGAACAGTCGTGGTCCTAATAATGATCCTTGTGAAATCCCACTAGTTACTGTCTTTTCTTATGTCTCATCTCTTGCTATTCTCTGCCATGTCTTATTTAGGTATTCCCTGACCCACTGGAGCACTCTGTCTTTTACTACAGTTTCTGGATTAATCTTTGGTGTGGTACTGTATCAAATGCTTTCATGCAGTGGTTTGTGTGTGTTAGGGGGGAATTATTGGGCGGGTGATGAGTGTAATTGTGTGAGTTTGCAAATTGGCAAAATTATTTGTATGTGTTAAAGCTAAGAGAGAAAGAGAGAGGAAATGCCAGATATATCAGTCCGGGGTAAACGATGGCAGGTCACATTTGCTCCTGAGAAAACACAAATAACGATGGTCTCTAGGCACCATAATGGTAATGCTGAAGTAGTGGTGAGAATGAATAAGACGAAGTCATCATTGGGGTGAAATCTGACTCCAAACTAACCATGAAGAACCACGTTGTACATCTTAAAAAAAAAAGCGGCCAGGAAGCTTACAGCACTTCGACGTCTCTCGCATCTGGTCGAGAGTAGAAACGGCAAGATTCTGTACGAGGCACAAGTACGCTCACACCTTGAGTATGTTCCACTTTCTTGAATTATCTGCCCTCCATATCATCTGAGACTTCTTAACAAAGCAGAGACCAGCCTGCGTAGATCTGTGACACATTTCAGCAGAGCCTTCAACACCGGAAGGATGTGGGCGGCCTTACTGTTATGTACAAGATCAATATTGTCAAAGTGCTACACTTATTCCACTCCGAGGACAGCGAGAAGCGAGATTCTACACCCCAAGACGGGTAGCCAGCAGCAACTACACTCTGACTGTACCCTTCTCCAGAGCATCACTTCATCCGAGATCATTTATTCCTATGATGGCTAGAGTCTGCAACGTGTTCGTACAACATAATGATATCAACGAAACAAAGCAAGAAGATCAAATGAAATTGCTGGCCCACAGATGGCTCAAACTTCATCCTGTTCCATATTTGTATATTTCGTAACAAAAAGGCTTTCATATGAGCTGATGTAGGTAACAGCTCTTAGCTTGTAAATAAAGTTAGGAATCCTTAACCAAACCTTGTGTAAGAGAGAGAGAGAGAGAGAGAGAGAGAGAGAGAGAGAGAGAGAGACTGGGAAAGGAAGCAAGAAAGCATTTACTAGGTCATCTCACAAGAGACACTGGTTGAGTCAGGAATAACAGGGAACACGCTACAGTGGGCCAGAGAGTACCTGATGGGAAGGAAATAACAATCACTGTCCATGAAAAGATGTAAGGATTGGGAAAGTGTAAGAAGCGGGGTTCCGCAATAATTAGTACCAGGGCCAGTACTGTTTATAGTATATGTGAATGACATGGGAGATGAAATGGCGTCAGAATATCCCTGTCTGTAGTTGTAAAAATAATGAGGCGAATCAAAACCAGTGAGGACAAGGACGGCCTAGAAATAGACCCGAACAAACGGCAACATTAGTCAGACAAGTAGCTAATGGAATTCAACCACAGTAAATGCAAGATTATGAACAGTGGGTTAGGAGCCAAAAGACCGTAAAATGAATATACACTCGGGGTACAGACTGCAGACCTCACTCAAAGAGGAAGACCTAGGGGTGAGCACAGCGACTGGCATATCGCCAGAGGTTCACATCAACTGAATAACTTCTGCAGCCAATGCTCGCCTGGCAAATCTCAACATATAGAACATAAGTCAGGACTATCTTGCAGTACGCAGCACCGGCAACCAACCAGCATCTCATAAAACATGTTAAGTAGCTGGAGAATGTATAAAGGTATGCAACGAGACTAGTTTCAGAGCTAAGGGGATGAGTTATGAACTGGCGACACTAGAGGACAGAAGACTAAGAGGAGATATGATAATGACATACAAGATAATCAGTGGACTTGATGGAGTAGACAGGGATAGACAGCTCGAAAGATGGAAAGGGGTACAAGAGAGCCACTATTGGAAATTAAAGATATATATGAGTTGTAGGGATGTCAGGAAGTATTTTTTTAAGTTTCGTGGTAGTCAGAAAGTGGAATAACCTGTACGAAGAAGTGGCGGAGGCAGGCTCCATACACAGTTGTAAGAGAAGGTACGATAGGGTCCACGA
>NC_091334.1:22247710-22262710 GCF_038502225.1 Cherax quadricarinatus | reverse complement strand
CAAAGCGTTGTCTTCAAGACCCCTGTCTTCAAAGCGTTGTCTTCAAGACCCCTGTCTTCATAGCGTTGTCTTCAAGACCCCTGTCTTCATAGCGTTGTCTTCAAGACCCCTGTCTTCAAAGCGTTGTCTTCAAGACCCCTGTCTTCATAGCGTTGTCTTCAAGACCCCTGTCTTCATAGCGTTGTCTTCAAGACCCCTGTCTTCATAGCGTTGTCTTCAAGACCCCTGTCTTCAAAGCGTTGTCTTCAAGACCCCTGTCTTCAAAGCGTTGTCTTCAAGACCCCTGTCTTCAAAGCGTTGTCTTCAAGACCCCTGTCTTCATAGCGTTGTCTTCAAGACCCCTGTCTTCATAGCGTTGTCTTCAAGACCCCTGTCTTCATAGCGTTGTCTTCAAGACCCCTGTCTTCAAAGCGTTGTCTTCAAGACCCCTGTCTTCATAGCGTTGTCTTCAAGACCCCTGTCTTCATAGCGTTGTCTTCAAGACCCCTGTCTTCATAGCGTTGTCTTCAAGACCCCTGTCTTCATAGCGTTGTCTTCAAGACCCCTGTCTTCATAGCGTTGTCTTCAAGACCCCTGTCTTCAAGAGGAAAAACTGACATTGTCAGAATCAGTGGTGAACCAGACTGTGGTGGTAACGTTGCATGCAGTAGGCACCAACAGCATGACTGGGCAAGCCGTCAAGCTGGAGTACACTAACAAGCTTAAGTTGACGGTAAGGTGTCAATACAGATAATGGATGATGGTGACAGTGAGTGTTGTGAGGATACACTTCCCACCAGAGCAGCAGTGTATCACACAACTTGTTGTGGGCAAAACACGCGTGCAGAAAAGTTGTGTCTAGGACAGCGTTTCACAGTGCAGAGCTTTTAACCAAGTCATGAACTGACTTGGTTAAAAGCTCTACACAGCCTGGGTGATCCAGCAGTGTTTCTGATATCTTCTGGTAAGACGTTACCAGAAGAGCGCCCCTGCTTTCCATTGGGTTTATTATACATTTTCTCCCACATCTCTCACTCCAGTACATTGTTATGGCAGTGTGCAAATTTAGGACCAAACCCTCAAGCGCCTTCCAGGTATAATCTTAAGTCACCCTCTGTCCCGCTCTACTGAGTACGCATTTACCATTATGAAACGTTCTCAGTAATTTAAGTTCTTTATTGGCTCATTGTACGCAGTAAATGACCTTCGAATATGTTCCAGATCTGATATCTCTCCTGCCCTGACGGGGCCGTCATGTCTCCTTCCCTGACGGGGTCGTCATCTCTCCTGCCCTGACGGGGTCGTCATCTCTCCTGCCCTGACGGGGCCGTCATGTCTCCTTCCCTGACGGGGTCGTCATCTCTCCTGCCCTGACGGGGTCGTCATCTCTCCTGCCCTGACGGGGTCGTCATCTCTCCTGCCCTGACGGGGTCGTCATCTCTCCTGCCCTGACGGGGCCGTCATCTCTCCTGCCCTGACGGGGTCGTCATCTCTCCTGCCCTGACGGGGTCGTCATCTCTCCTGCCCTGACGGGGTCGTCATCTCTCCTGCCCTGACGGAGCCGTCATCTCTCCTGCCCTGACGGGGTCGTCATCTCTCCTGCCCTGACGGGGCCGTCATGTCTCCTTCCCTGACGGGGTCGTCATCTCTCCTGCCCTGACGGGGTCGTCATCTCTCCTGCCCTGACGGGGTCGTCATCTCTCCTGCCCTGACGGGGCCATCATCTCTCCTGCCCTGACGGGGCCGTCTTCTCTCATGCCCTGACGGGACCGTCATCTCTCCTGCCCTGACGGGGTCGTCATCTCTCCTGCCCTGACGGAGCCGTCATCTCTCCTGCCCTGACAGGGTCGTCATCTCTCCTGCCCTGACGGAGCCGTCATCTCTCCTGCCCTGACGGGGCCGTCATCTCTCCTGCCCTGACGGGGCCGTCATCTCTCCTGCCCTGACGGGGCCGTCATCTCTCCTGCCCTGACGGGGTCGTCATCTCTCCTGCCCTAACGGAGCCGTCATCTCTCCTGCCCTGACGGGGTCGTCATCTCTCCTGCCCTGAACGGAACCGTCAACAATGAACAAGCGAGAGAGCACAGACAACATGAATAGTGTCACTACTGGCACTACTTACCTGGCCTTGAAAGTTCTCATTATCCACTCTTTTCCTGGCTCTCGTGACATTTGTTTTACCGTGTTCTTTGAAAGATCAGCTGATACTGTTATCCACACGTCCTTCACATGTTCCTGTTGTTGTATTTGCATTTCGTATACAATGTCCCTTTCCAATTCTTTGTTCCTCACCCTTTCAAAAACCTGATGCGAGATGTTAGCGTTATTGGTCTGTAATTTTTGGCTAGCATTCTACTGTCTCCTTTATACAAAGGAGATTTATCTGCACTCTTCAAGGTCTGGTATTTCACCTAGATCTAAATTCTTTCTCCAAATGATACTCAGTTCTGTGCAACTGGTATTTTGCATTTTTTATATAAATAAGGAATCCTAAGCAACCAGTCCAAGTGAACATCAAAATGGTATACAATACCGACAGGTTGGTAGGTAAGACACATAGGCAACAGTTAGGCAACTTTATTCCGAAACGTTTCGCCTACACAGTAGGCTTCTGTATTCGACTGAAGAAGCCTACTGTGTAGGCGAAACGTTTCGGAATAAAGTTGCCTAACTGTTGCCTATGTGTCTTACCTACCAACCAGTCCAGGTGCTGCATGGGTGGCCATGTTTTCCAATTTTTTCCACTTCTATATGATTAAATTTATGTCAAATTATATTAACTGTGTGACCGTCAGAGGTAATGAAAGAAAATTCTGCATCCTCCATCCTGGTTTTGTTTAGTGGACTGCTGAACACTGATTCATATTAGTCTTTTAGAAATATTTGGTGTTTCTTGCAATATCCTGGATGGATTTTTGTGTCCCTTGTGCCTCTTGTGTTTAGTATAGCAGCGTTTGTTCTGTCTCGGTAACCTCTCTGATAAGATAATTTTTCCATCGTTGTGACATACTCACGTTGTTCAACAGTTCAGTAACACTTTTCGTCCTCCTGTACATTCTTCTATGCTCTGTTTCTATATATATGATCTTTTAGGATTCCGCAGTGGTACATAATGCAGGTCTCGTAAGCTTCTATATTCAGCTTTGTGAAGCACTGGTGAGGGTTTAGGGTGCTCATGACTGTTTCCCAGGATACGTCTGATGAATGTTAATTCTGTCAGTCAATTCTCTAACTGAAGTTATATTAACAGAACATTCCTTCTCATATACTATTACTGGAGTTCTCACTTCTGAATTCACACTAGTTTGTATTTCTTTGATGTTATCCAGGTATATTGTATAGGTGAGTGTTACTGTATAGGTGAGTGTTACTGTATAGGTGAGTGTTACTGTATAGGTCAATGTTATTGTATAAGTCAATGTTATATGATTAGCTCCTTTTTGTTCGTAAAGATCAAACAGAGAAAACTGGGCCTCTTAATTTCAAGATAAGAGGAATATTTAAGGAGGAAGCGGAGAGGATCGAACACCCCCACAATATGACTTACGAAATCTTGTGACTCACTTGCCGTGAGTTCAATGCCCTACCCGTACCGTGGTTTGTTTACCTCGCCCCCCCCCTCCACAATATTAAAGAGGTTACTCCAGGTGAAGATTTGGTAGTCCCTCAGCAGGACGTGGCTGCTGAAGGTAGAGGGACGAAGTGGTTGATGACGTCATCCCAAGGCCTAGTTGTGCTATGAGAAGAAAATGTTGGCTCTAGGCATGAGATGATGAGTAATGACCCGTGAAGAACCTGAGGTGAATGAAGACCCTGAGGGGTCCCCTGAGGAGTCCCCTCTCAGGTGGTCTCACCTAACCTGACAGGTCTGCCCCTCCACTTAGAGGTTTGGTGGCAAGCTTCTGCAAGTCTGCTCTGACCATAGGTGCCAGGCACTGATCCATAGATACCAGGCACTGATCCATAGGTGCCAGGCACTGATCCATAGATACCAGACACTGATCCATAGATACCAGGCACTGATCCATAGGTGTCAGGCACTGATCTATAGGTGCCAGGCACTGATCCATCAAGTGCCAGCTCGTGGAGTCTCACACTGGAGAAACAATGCCTCTTTTGCCCTCAGTGTGGAGTAACACAACCAGCAGGAGGAGGAGGAGGAGGTTATTACCTGTTCTGTCGGAAAGCTAAATAAAACCTAGAGTGTCGTGAAGGGAGGGTGGAGGGAGAAGGTGGGAGGGGGAGAAGGGAGGGTGGAGGGAGAAGGTGGGAGGGGGAGAAGGGAGGGTGGAAGGAGGAGGTGGGAGGGGGAGAAGGGAGGGTGGAAGGAGAAGGTGGGAGGGGGAGAAGGGAGGGTGGAGGGAGAAAGTGGGAGGGGGAGAAGGGTGGTAGGAGGGGGAGAAGGTGAGAGGGGGAGAAGGTCGAGAGAAGGGGGGAGGAGGAGGGGGAGAAGAGTGGGAGGGGGTGAAGAAGACCAACTTTCACACACTGTTATATAAATAGTTCAGAAAACCGAAGACTTGATGAACAAGACACATGTACAACACCTGGTTATCTTTACTGAGGAAACGTTTGGCCAGTCAGTGGTTTCATCAGTCCAATACACAGAAGAACGGTGGAAGACCAGAAGGAGTTTGACGTAATCAGTCCCTCAGTCTAAAGTCGATGTGATCAATCCATCAATCTTGGTACTTTTATCAAGACTGACGAACTGATCACATCGACTCCAGGCTCATGGATTGATTACCCTAAACTACTTCTCGTCTTTCACCGTTCTTCCCCGTCCTGGACTGATGAACCCACTGACTGGCCGAACCTTTCCTCAGTAAACATAACCAAGTGTTGGACAAGTGGGGATGTTACTGGGTGTAGTACCAGTGGTGATGTTGCTGGGTGTAGTACCAGTGGTGATGTTGCTGGGTGTAGTACCAGTGGGGATGTTACTGGGTGTAGTACCAGTGGTGATGTTGCTGGGTGTAGTGCCAGTGGGGATGTTACTGGGTGTAGTACCAGTGGGGATGTTGCTGGGTGTAGTACCAGTGGGGATGTTACTGGGTGTAGTACCAGTGGTGATGTTGCTGGGTGTAGTACCAGTGGGGATGTTACTGGGTGTAGTACCAGTGGTGATGTTGCTGGGTGTAGTGCCAGTGGGGATGTTACTGGGTGTAGTACCAGTGGGGATGTTGCTGGGTGTAGTACCAGTGGGGATGTTACTGGGTGTAGTACCAGTGGGGATGTTACTGGGTGTAGTACCAGTGGGGATGTTACTGGGTGTAGTACCAGTGGTGATGTTACTGGGTGTGGTACCAGTGGTGATGTTGCTGGGTGTAGTGCCAGTGGTGATGTTACTGGGTGTAGTACCAGTGGTGATGTTGCTGGGTGTAGTACCAGTGGGGATGTTACTGGGTGTAGTGCCAGTGGGGATGTTCCTGGGTGTAGTACCAGTGGGGATGTTACTGGGTGTAGTACCAGTGGGGATGTTACTGGGTGTAGTACCAGTGGGGATGTTACTGGGTGTAGTGCCAGTGAGGATGCTACTGGGTGTGGTACCAGTGGGGATGTTACTGGGTGTAGTACCAGTGGGGATGCTATGGGTGTGGTACCAGTGGGGATGTTACTGGGTGTAGTACCAGTGGGGATGTTACTGGGTGTGGTACCAGTGGGGATGCTACTGGGTGTGGTACCAGTGGGGTTGTTGGTGGGTGTAGTACCAGTGGGGATGTTACTCGGTGTAGTACCAGTGGGGATGTTACTGGGTGTAGTACCAGTGGGGATGTTGCTGGGTGTGGTACCAGTGGGGATGTTACTGCGTGTAGTACCAGTGGGGATGCTATGGGTGTGGTACCAGTGGGGATGTTACTGGGTGTAGTACCAGTGGGGATGCTATGGGTGTGGTACCAGTGGGGATGCTATGGGTGTGGTACCAGTGGGGATGTTACTGGGTGTAGTACCAGTGGGGATGTTACTGGGTGTAATACCAGTGGGGATGCTATGGGTGTGGTAATAGTGGGGATGTTTCTGGGTGTAGTACCAGTGGGGATGCTATGGGTGTAGTACCAGTGGGGATGCTATGGGTGTGTTACCAGTGGGGATGTTGGTGGGTTTAGTACCAGTGGGGATGTTGCTAGGTGTAGTACCAGTGGGGATGTTACTGGGTGTGGTACCAGGGGGGATGCTATGGGTGTGGTACCAGTGGGGATGCTATGGGTGTGGTACCAGTGGGGATGTTTCTGGGTGTAGTACCAGTGGGGATGCTATGGGTGTGGTACCAGTGGGGATGTTGGTGGGTGTAGTACCAGTGGGGATGTTGCTGGGTGTAGTACCAGTGGGGATGCTATGGGTGTGGTACCAGTGGGGATGTTACTGGGTGTGGTACCAGTGGGGATGTTGCTGGGTGTGGTACCAGTGGGGATGTTGCTGGGTGTGGTACCAGTGAGGATGTTGCTGGGTGTGGTACCAGTGGGGATGTTGCTGGGTGTGATACCAGTGGGGATGTTGCTGGGTGTGGTACCAGTGGGGATGTTGCTGGGAGTGGTACCAGTGGGGATGTTGCTGGGTGTGGTACCAGTGGGGATGTTGCTGGGTGAGGTACCAGTGGGGATGTTACTGGGTGTGGTACCAGTGGGGATGTTGCTGGGTGTGGTACCAGTGGGGATGTTACTGGGTGTGGTACCAGTGGGGATGTTGCTGGGTGTGGTACCAGTGTGGATGTTGCTGGGTGTGGTACCAGTGGGGATGTTGCTGGGTGTGGTACCAGTGGGGATGTTGCTGGGTGTGGTACCAGTGGGGATGTTGCTGGGTGTGGTACCAGTGGGGATGTTACTGGGTGTGGTACCAATGTGGATGTTGCTGGGTGTGGTACCAGTGGGGATGTTGCTGGGTGTAGTACCAGTGGGGATGTTGCTGGGTGTGGTACCAGTGGGGAAGTAACTGGGTGTGGTACCAGTGGGGATGTTACTTCGTGTAGTACCAGTGGGGATGCTATGGGTGTGGTACCAGTGTGGATGCTATGGGTGTGGTACCAGTGGGGATGTTACTGGGTGTAGTACCAGTGGGGATGCTATGGGTGTGGCACCAGTGGGGATGTTGCTGGATGTGGTACCAGTGGGGATGTTACTGGGTGTGGTACCAGTGGGGATGTTACTGGGTGTAGTACCAGTGGGGATGCTATGGGTGTGGTACCAGTGGGGATGCTATGGGTGTGGTACCAGTGGGGATGTTACTGGGTGTAGTACCAGTGGGGATGCTATGGGTATGGTACCAGTGGGGATGTTGGTGGGTGTGGTACCAGTGGGGATGTTGGTGGGTGTGGTACCAGTGGGGATGTTACTGGGTGTAGTACCAGTGGGGATGTTGCTGGGTGTAGTACCAGTGGGGATGTTACTGGGTGTGGTACCAGTGGGGATGCTATGGGTGTAGTACCAGTGGGGATGTTGCTGGGTGTGGTACCAGTGGGGATGTTGCTGGGTGTAGTACCAGTGGGGATGTTGGTGGGTGTGGTACCAGTGTGGATGTTGCTGGGTGTGGTACCAGTGGGGATGTTGCTGGGTGTGGTACCAGTGGGGATGTTACTTCGTGTAGTACCAGTGGGGATGCTATGGGTGTGGTACCAGTGTGGATGCTATGGGTGTGGTACCAGTGGGGATGTTACTGGGTGTAGTACCAGTGGGGATGCTATGGGTGTGGCACCAGTGGGGATGTTGCTGGATGTGGTACCAGAGGGGATGTTACTGGGTGTGGTACCAGTGGGGATGTTACTGGGTGTAGTACCAGTGGGGATGCTATGGGTGTGGTACCAGTGGGGATGCTATGGGTGTGGTACCAGTGGGGATGTTACTGGGTGTAGTACCAGTGGGGATGTTGGTGGGTGTAGTACCAGTGGGGATGTTGGTGGGTGTAGTACCAGTGGGGATGTTGGTGGGTGTGGTACCAGTGGGGATGTTGGTGGGTGTAGTACCAGTGGGGATGTTGGTGGGTGTAGTACCAGTGGGGATGTTGGTGGGTGTAGTACCAGTGGGGATGCTATGGGTGTGGTACCAGTGGGGATGTTGCTGGGTGTGGTACCAGTGGGGATGTTGCTGGGTGTAGTACCAGTGGGGATGTTGCTGGGTGTGGTACCAGTGGTGATGTTGCTGGGTGTGGTACCAGTGGGGATGTTGCTGGGTGTGGTACCAGTGGGGATGTTGCTGGGTGTGGTACCAGTGGGGATGTTGCTGGGTGTAGTACCAGTGGGGATGTTACTGGGTGTAGTACCAGTGGGGATGTTGGTGGGTGTAGTACCAGTGGGGATGTTGGTGGGTGTAGTACCAGTGGGGATGTTGGTGGGTGTGGTACCAGTGGGGATGCTATGGGTGTGGTGAGAGTTGAATAATGTAGATGAGATGCCTCAAGAGAAGAGCTGTAGTGAAGAACATATGGGTAAGAAGACTGGTGTAGCAGATGATCTGTGACCTGAAGGAAAGTGACCTGCATTAAGCAGTGGCGGTCTTGGCCCTAAATCATACACCAGCTGCTTGCAGCACCAACTGAGGCGGACTTTCATATATTCTCAAATAGGATGCAGTTTTATTTCACTGGAGGATAAAGCTCAACTCGAGGGACATATCCTGGGTTTCCTGAAGACCCACAAGACCACTGACCAATTCTTGTCATCCCTAATTTTGAAAAGCCTTGAGAACCTGAACATTGCCTTTGATGTGCGCAGAAAAAAATATACGATATTAGTTTATGTTATACAGACTACTGACTTATGATAATAAACTTGATTATAGTGTTTATACTGTGAAGATAAATTGTATATAAGGTGTTGTAGTATGAAACAAGTGCTTCATAATTTTATAAATAATGTCGGCGCTTTGGTGAATGTTTTAGTGACGTTATCAGACTAGGGAGATTAGTAGTGTGGGTGACATGACACTGAGGTGAGGTCAGTGTTTCTGTAATACTGGTGGTAATGCTTAGGCCGTAGGTTGTTTATCTTGTTTATGGGTTTTGTTTTATGATTAAGTGGACCCTGGGAGCTGCGTGGCCTGTTTTTTTTTTTGTGTGTGTGAGGCCTGTGTTAGTACAGAAATAATAGCATTTTTACCAGCAGGACGGAAAATGGGAAGCCGGAATTGTTAATGAGCGCGTTTCCTATGATTTTGTGAAATGTATTGAAGGTCATGATGTGTTGTATGTACTATTTTGTACATATTTATTTTTCTAAAGGTGAGTTGATCGGTCCTTCCTGAAAATCGAACCTCAGGTGTTGAGTACCTGTTTTGTGTTATGTTAAAGTACGAGTGTGTGGCTCTACGCTGGTTTATTTTAATAGTTTTGTATCTGTACAAGAACCTCCACGACTACGGTGTTCTCCACACCATCTCCAAGGTTGAGGGACTGATTACCTCATCTTCTGTATATAGTTCTACTGTCTTCAAGTTATGTCCTGGAATTTGTACTGATAAAGCCACTGGATGGCGAAACGTCTCCAATAAAGATACCCAGATGTTGCACATGTGTCTGAATTTCAGTTTTGTATTTACGAATAAACAAGTATTTCACCACCAGGTGTCTCCACAAAACTTCGTAACAGTTTATGTTTTAGAGGCAGTGTTCAGCGTGTTTTACTGCTGCACAGTTTAAACACCGGGAGGAGGAAGAGGGAGTTGTGCTGTTTACTGAAGGGTATACCTGGAGTATAACTGGAGGGGGTTTCGGGGGTTAACGCCCCCGCGGCTCGGTGCGTGACCAGGCCTCCAGGTAGCAACATCTTTCTATAATATGTCCTAGGCGAGGCTGTAGGAAAATAAGTACTAAAAAACTAGAATCCTTCTCTTGTTACCTCTAAACTCCTGCCAACCTTACCATCTTTGATGAGTTCCCAGAGTTTGTCTACGCCTAGAGCCCGGCCATGGGTCAGGCTCGTCTTGTGTTAGCCTGGTCAACAAGGCCTAGGCTACCGACCTTCCCAATCTTACTGTTTAATTGCCCTGACCACTCCAGTACCCGCCAAGGAACTGAGAGTGGTCCTACCAAGATTACTGGGAGGGCAGTCATACTGTCAATTGGATACGGACAGCAGTATGACAGCAGGGAACACAAAGACGGTCTTACCTGCCAACTGTGAAAATTAGCAGAGAAAAAAATGTATGTGTGTGGGGGGGAGTGAAACCAGGCATTGAAAACCCTAAGATTAAGTTGTGACTTTTTGAAAAAACCCGTTAGAAACTTATCTAAGTGGCAGTAGAATAGTGGAAGAGAGACAAGTGGAGATGGAAGAAGTGGAAAGTCTGTACATGCAAGGATTCGTAACAGACCTAATAAAGTGGAGGTATGAATCATTATCAACAATAATCATGTTCTCTTTCTTTAGTAAGAAATTGCTGTGTGTGTGTGTGTGTGTGTGTGTGTGTGTGTGTGTGTGTGTGTGTGTGTGTGTGTGTGTGTGTGTGTGTGTGTGTGTGTGTGTGTGTGATGGGGGTGACAGGTGTGAGGGTTCACATGTGTGGGAGTGTTAGTTTAAGTTGGCAGGTATTGGATAGTAAAGATCAGAAAGAGAGGTGGCAAAGAGAAAACACGTTTTTACTCTGCTGACACACTGGTATGAGTATGCTCCACGCCCTTGGTTGTTGCTCACCTCCCTGGGTTGTTCACCTTCCAATTCTTATGTCACTCAGAGGATCTTACGGAGGGTTGAAAGTCAAGAGACAAAGAAGGCAGGAAAGGAGGAAGAGAAGGAAGGAGGGAGGAAGAGGTGGTGCAGATGCTAAATGCATGACTTAACACAAACCAGAAGAGAATGAAGGAAAATGCAAAACAGCATCAGCAGTAAAGTAGCAACAAAAACAGCAATAAAAGCAACAGTAGCAAGAACAGCAGTAGTAAGAACACTAAAAAAAGTAGCCACAAAAACAGAATAACTAAGAGTAGGAACAGGTGGAACTTGTCACTAACGAACGTCATCTTGTTCTCCAATGGAAGTCTTTGAAATTTTTCTGTCTTCTACTGAGGTGATTTTCATGCTTACTCTATCACCCATAAATGATGACACGTAACTGTGGCCAGTGTTTCTTTTATCTGTCTGGTATGAGGATAAGAAACAGTATTGGCCCCAGGATCGAGCCTTGGAGTACTGAACATTTTACAATGCTAACGCTACATTTTGCTCTGTTTACTACTGTGTGTGTTCTACTAGTCAGGAAGTTGAGTATCCATTTGCCTACTCTTTCCGTTATACCTATCACACTCATAATAATAACAATAATAAAGTGCGGTATGGAAGTGGAACCAAGTGCAGTTGATTAGTATCCTGGCTGGTCAGGTCATCAAGGAGACCTGGGCTGAGACCAGCAGTGGGGAGGCCATGGTAATCGCAATCAACAATTGCTATACACACACACACACCAGGGAGTTCTGGTGGAGAGAGAAGAGTGTTGAGGAGAGAACAGTGCTTGACGACAGACAACACGGCTGGGGAGGGCAGTAACAACAGGGTTGGAGGAGAGAGAACAGTGTTGGAGGAGGTAACAGTGTTGGAGGAGATAACAGTGCTGGAGGAGAGATAAAAGTGTTGGAGAAGAGACAGTCCTGGAGGAGAGATAACAGTATTGGGGGAGATATAACATTATTGGAGGAGATAACAGTGTTGGAGGAGAAAGAACAGTGTTTGGAGGAGATATAAGTATTGGGGGAGAGATATCAATGTTGGAGGAGAGATAACAGTGATGGGGGAAATAACAGTGCTGGAGACAGCAGGAGCGTGGTGACCCGAGCTTCACCAACATACAATTGATTTCCTCTTGTGTGGTAGCTGATGCCAGCCGTATAGAGTCAGAGAAGAGAGACATCAATAAAGTGGGAGGGAGAGACAACGGCAAGTGGAAAGTAAGTAAGTTGAAAAATATTACTGGCGACTGTCTGGCCCACAACACTGAAGCGAGTAAAGATGAGGTGGTCAGTCCCTTAGACTTGAAGTGGTAGTCCCTTAGCCCTGAAGTGGTAGTTAAGAGGTGATCAGTCCCTTGGCCTTGAAGTTGTAGTTAAGAGGTGATCAGTCCCTCAGCCTAGTAGTAGTTAAGATGTGGTCAGTCCCTTAGCCCTGAAGTGGTAGTTAACATGTGGTCAGTCCCTTAGCCCTGAAGTGGTAGTTAAGAGGTGATCAGTCCTTCAGACAACAGTCTTACACTGGCTCTCAGACAACAGTCTTACACTGGCTCTCAGACAATAGTCTTACACTGGCTCTCAGACAACAGTCTTACACTGGCTCTCAGACAATAATCTTACACTGGCTCTCAGACAACAGTCTTACACTGGCTCTCAGACAAGTCTTACACTGGCTCTCAGACAAGTCTTACACTGGCTCTCAGACAACAGTCTTACACTGGCTCTCAGACAATAATCTTACACTGGCTCTCAGACAACAGTCTTACACTGGCTCTCAGACAATAATCTTACACTGGCTCTCAGACAACAGTCTTACACTGGCTCTCAGACAATAATCTTACACTGGCTCTCAGACAACAGTCTTACACTGGCTCTCAGACAATAATCTTACACTGGCTCTCAGACAATAATCTTACACTGGCTCTCAGACAACAGTCTTACACTGGCTCTCAGACAACAGTCTTACACTGGCTCTCAGACAATAATCTTACACTGGCTCTCAGACAACAGTCTTACACTGGCTCTCAGACAAGTCTTACACTGGCTCTCAGACAACAGTCTTACACTGGCTCTCAGACAACAGTCTTACACTGGCTCTCAGACAATAATCTTACACTGGCTCTCAGACAACAGTCTTACACTGGCTCTCAGACAACAGTCTTACACTGGCTCTCAGACAACAGTCTTACACTGGCTCTCAGACAATAATCTTACACTGGCTCTCAGACAACAGTCTTACACTGGCTCTCAGACAATAATCTTACACTGGCTCTCAGACAAGTCTTACACTGGCTCTCAGACAACAGTCTTACACTGGCTCTCAGACAACAGTCTTACACTGGCTCTCAGACAATAATCTTACACTGGCTCTCAGACAACAGTCTTACACTGGCTCTCAGACAACAGTCTTACACTGGCTCTCAGACAACAGTCTTACACTGGCTCTCAGACAATAATCTTACACTGGCTCTCAGACAACAGTCTTACACTGGCTCTCAGACAATAATCTTACACTGGCTCTCAGACAACAGTCTTACACTGGCTCTCAGACAAGTCTTACACTGGCTCTCAGACAAGTCTTACACTGGCTCTCAGACAACAGTCTTACACTGGCTCTCAGACAAAATCTTACACTGGCTCTCAGACAACAGTCTTACACTGGCTCTCAGACAATAATCTTACACTGGCTCTCAGACAACAGTCTTACACTGGCTCTCAGACAATAATCTTACACTGGCTCTCAGACAACAGTCTTACACTGGCTCTCAGACAACAGTCTTACACTGGCTCTCAGACAATAGTCTTACACTGGCTCTCAGACAACAGTCTTACACTGGCTCTCAGACAATAGTCTTACACTGGCTCTCAGACAACAGTCTTACACTGGCTCTCAGACAACAGTCTTACACTGGCTCTCAGACAACAGTCTTACACTGGCTCTCAGACAACAGTCTTACACTGGCTCTCAGACAACAGTCTTACTCTGGCTCTCAGACAACAGTCTTACACTGGCTCTCAGACAATAGTCTTACACTGGCTCTCAGACAACAGTCTTACACTGGCTCTCAGACAATAGTCTTACACTGGCTCTCAGACAACAGTCTTACACTGGCTCTCAGACAACAGTCTTACACTGGCTCTCAGACAACAGTCTTACACTGGCTCTCAGACAACAGTCTTACACTGGCTCTCAGACAAGTTTTACACTGGCTCTCAGACAACAGTCTTACACTGGCTCTCAGACAAGTTTTACACTGGCTCTCAGACAACAGTCTTACACTGGATCTCAGACAACAGTCTTACACTGGCTCTCAGACAAGTTTCACACTGGCTCTCAGACAACAGTCTTACACTGGCTCTCAGACAACAGTCTTACACTGGATCTCAGACAACAGTCTTACACTGGCTCTCAGACAAGTTTTACACTGGCTCTCAGACAACAGTCTTACACTGGCTCTCAGACAATAATCTTACACTGGCTCTCAGTGTAAGAAACGCTTGCTGGCTAAGCTGACAAACCTGACTACCAAGCTAACCACCAAGCTGACTACCAAGCTGACTACCAAGCTGACTACCAAGTTAACTACCAAGCTGACTACCAAGCTAACTACCAAGCTGACTACCAAGCTGACTACCAAGCTGACTACCAAGCTGACTACCAAGCTGACTACCAAGTTAACTACCAAGCTGACTACCAAGCTGACTACCAAGCTGACTACCAAGCTGACTACCAAGCTGACTACCAAGCTGACTACCAAGCTGACTACCAAGCTGACTACCAAGCTGACTACCAAGCTGACTACCAAGCTGACTACCAAGTTAACTACCAAGCTGACTACCAAGCTAACTACCAAGCTGACTACCAAGCTGACTACCAAGCTGACTACCAAGCTGACTACCAAGCTGACTACCAAGTTAACTACCAAGCTGACTACCAAGCTGACTACCAAGCTGACTACCAAGCTAACTACCAAGGTGACTACCAAGCTGACTACCAAGGTGACTACCAAGCTGACTACCAAGCTGACTACCAAGCTGACTACCAAGCTGACTACCAAGGTGACTACCAAGCTGACTACCAAGCTGACTACCAAGTTAACTACCAAGCTGACTACCAAGGTGACTACCAAGCTGACTACCAAGCTGACTACCAAGCTGACTACCAAGCTGACTACCAAGTTAACTACCAAGCTGACTACCAAGCTGACTACCAAGCTGACTACCAAGCTAACTACCAAGGTGACTACCAAGGTGACTACCAAGGTGACTACCAAGCTGACTACCAAGCTGACTACCAAGCTAACTACCAAGGTGACTACCAAGCTGACTACCAAGCTGACTACCAAGCTAACTACCAAGCTAACTACCAAGGTG
>NC_091334.1:22145210-22245210 GCF_038502225.1 Cherax quadricarinatus | reverse complement strand
TGGTACTGTTCCAATGCTCCCCTCTCAGTAACCTTGTCTAAGTGGTACTGTTCCAATGCTCCCCTCTCAGTAACCTTGTCTATGTGGTACTATTCCAGTGCTCCCCTCTCAGTAACCTTGTCTAAGTGGTACTGTTCCAATGCTCCCCTCTCAGTAACCTTGTCTAAGTGTTACTGTTCCAATGCTCCCCTCTCAGTAACCTTGTCTATGTGGTACTGTTCCAGTGCTCCCCTCTCAGTAACCTTGTCTAAGTGGTACTGTTCCAGTGCTCCCCTCTCAGTAACCTTGTCTATGTGGTACTGTTCCAGTGCTCCCCTCTCAGTAACCTTGTCTATGTGGTACTGTTCCAATGCTCCCCTCTCAGTAACCTTGTCTATGTGGTACTATTCCAGTGCTCCCCTCTCAGTAACCTTGTCTAAAGGGTACTGTTCCAGTGCTCCCCTCTCAGTAACCTTGTCTATGTGGTACTGTTCCAGTGCTCCCCTCTCAGTAACCTTGTCTATGTGGTACTGTTCCAGTGCTCCCCTCTCAGTAACCTTGTCTATGTGGTACTATTCCAGTGCTCCCCTCTCAGTAACCTTGTCTATGTGGTACTATTCCAGTGCTCCCCTCTCAGTAACCTTGTCTAAAGGGTACTGTTCCAGTGCTCCCCTCTCAGTAACCTTGTCTAAGTGGTACTGTTCCAGTGCTCCCCTCTCAGTAACCTTGTCTAAGTGGTACTGTTCCAGTGCTCCCCTCTCAGTAACCTTGTCTAAGTCGTACTGTTCCAGTGCTCACCTCTCAGTAACCTTGTCTAAGTGGTACTGTTCCAGTGATCCCCTCTCAGTAACCTTGTCTAAGTGGTACTGTTCCAGTGCTCCTCTCTCAGTAATCTTGTCTAAGTGGTACTGTTCCAGTGCTCCCCTCTCAGTAACCTTGTCTAAAGGGTACTGTTCCAGTGCTCCCCTCTCAGTAACCTTGTCTAAGTGGTACTGTTCCAGTGCTCCCCTCTCAGTAACCTTGTCTAAGTGGTACTGTTCCAGTGCTCCCCTCTCAGTAACCTTATCTAAGTGGTACTGTTCCAGTGCTCCCCTCTCAGTAACCTTGTCTAAGTGGTACTGTTCCAGTGCTCCCCTCTCAGTAACCTTGTCTAAGTGGTACTATTCCAGTGCTCCCCTCTCAGTAACCTTGTCTAAGCGGTACTATACCAGTCTCATTACAAGACGGTATCATCACAAGGTAGAGGAGAGGTTCAGAACAAGAGGGTAAAAGAGAGGTACAAACTGTGATACAACAGCTGATGATACAACAGCTGATGATACACGGAGTCAGAAATAAACAAAAAATATCGAGTAAGTGAAGTTAGATGACCGGGACTCGACCCTGCAAACACAACTAGGGGAGTACACTACCACTTGAGTATACGACCACTTGAGTACACGACCACTTGAGTACACGGCCACTTGAGTACACCACCACTTGAGTACACCACCACTTGATATATACCATTACTTCTGATGAGTTTCGAGAGTCTTTCTACTCCCGGAGCCCGGCCATAGACCAGGCTCGTCGTTGAAGGTTCAACACCCCTTTCACCCCATTCACTCTCAATTACACTCCCTCTCATTATCCTCCCTCTCATCACAATCCCTCTCATCACAATCCCTCTCATTACAATCCCTCTCATTACAATCCCTCTCACCCTCTTATTCACTGCTCCCATTCATCACCTTTCTTTTAGCCGTTCTCTTAAAACACATTCTCTCTCTCTCTCTCTCTCTCTCTCTCTCTCTCTCTCTCTCTCTCTCTCTCTCTCTCTCTCTCTCATTCCAGCAAAACTTGAAAGAGTTACCTAACTGTTCTCGATATAATAACACCGCACAGTTGTAGTGGTGGCAGTAGTGCCAAGGCAGCTAGTACCACCTAGGTGGTGTGTGACACTGTGCACCACACCTAGGGTACTGACAGTGCCCAGGCAGCTAGTACCACCTAGGTGGTGTGTGTCAATGTGCACGACACCTAGGGTACTCACAGTGCCCAGGCAGCTAGTACCACCTAGGTGGTGTGTGTCACTGTGCACCACACCTAGGGTACTGACAGTGCCCAGGCAGCTAGTACCACCTAGGTGGTGTGTGTTACTGTGCACCACACCACCTAGGGTACTGACAGTGCACAGGCAGCTAGTACCACATAGGTGGTGTGTCACTGTGCACCACACCTAGGGTACTGACAGTGCCCAGGCAGCTAGTACCACCTAGGTGGTGTGTGTCACTGTGCACCACACCTAGGGTACTGACAGTGCCCAGGCAGCTAGTACCACCTAGGTGGTGTGTCACTGTGCACCACACCTAGGGTACTGACAGTGCACAGGCTGCTAGTACCACCTAGGTGGTGTGTGTCACTGTGCACCACACCTAGGGTACTGACAGTGCCCAGGCAGCTAGTACCACCTAGGTGGTGTGTGAAACTGTGCACCACACCTAGGGTACTGACAGTGCCCAGGCAGCTAGTACCACCTAGGTGGTGTGTGTCACTGTGCACCACACCTAGGGTACTGACAGTGCCCAGGCAGCTAGTACCACCTAGGTGGTGTGTGTTACTGTGCAAAACACCACCTAGGGTACTGACAGTGCACAGGCAGCTAGTACCACCTAGGTGGTGCGTGTCACTGTGCACCACACCTAGGGTACTGACAGTGCCCAGGCAGCTAGTACCACCTAGGTGGTGTGTGTCACTGTGCACCACACCTAGGGTACTGACAGTGCCCAGGCAGCTAGTACCACCTAGGTGGTGTGTGTCACTGTGCACCACACCTAGGGTACTGACAGTGCCCAGGCAGCTAGTACCACCTAGGTGGTGTGTGTCACTGTGCACCACACCTAGGGTACTGACAGTGCCCAGGCAGCTAGTACCACCTAGGTGGTGTGTGTCACTGTGCACCACACCTAGGGTACTGACAGTGCCCAGGCAGCTAGTACCACCTAGGTGGTGTGTCACTGTGCACCACACCTAGGGTACTGACAGTGCCCAGGCAGCTAGTACCACCTAGGTGGTGTGTCACTGTGCACCACACCTAGGGTACTGACAGTGCCCAGGCAGCTAGTACCACCTAGGTGGTGTGTGTCACTGTGCACCACACCTAGGGTACTGACAGTGCCCAGGCAGCTAGTACCACCTAGGTGGTGTGTGTCACTGTGCACCACACCTAGGGTACTGACAGTGCACAGGGTGCTAGTACCACCTAGGTGGTGTGTGTCACTGTGCACCACACCTAGGGTACTGACAGTGCCCAGGCAGCTAGTACCACCTAGGTGGTGTGTGTTACTGTGCACCACACCTAGGGTACTGACAGTGCCCAGGCAGCTAGTACCACCTAGGTGGTGTGTGTCACTGTGCACCACACCTAGGGTACTGACAGTGCCCAGGCAGCTAGTACCACCTAGGTGGTGTGTGTTACTGTGCACCACACCACCTAGGGTACTGACAGTGCACAGGCAGCTAGTACCACCTAGGTGGTGTGTGTCACTGTGCACCACACCTAGGGTACTGACAGTGCCCAGGCAGCTAGTACCACCTAGGTGGTGTGTGTCACTGTGCACCACACCTAGGGTACTGACAGTGCCCAGGCAGCTAGTACCACCTAGGTGGTGTGTGTCACTGTGCACCACACCTAGGGTACTGACAGTGCCCAGGCTGCTAGTACCACCTAGGTGGTGTGTGTCACTGTGAACCACACCTAGGGTACTGACAGTGCCCAGGCTGCTAGTACCACCTAGGTGGTGTGTGTCACTGTGCACCACACCTAGGGTACTGACAGTGCCCAGGCAGCTAGTACCACCTAGGTGGTGTGTGTCACTGTGCACCACACCTAGGGTACTGACAGTGCCCAGGCAGCTAGTACCACCTAGGTGGTGTGTGTCACTGTGCACCACACCTAGGGTACTGACAGTGCCCAGGCAGCTAGTACCACCTAGGTGGTGTGTGTCACTGTGCACCACACCTAGGGTACTGACAGTGCCCAGGCAGCTAGTACCACCTAGGTGGTGTGTGTCACTGTGCACCACACCTAGGGTACTGACAGTGCCCAGGCAGCTAGTACCACCTAGGTGGTGTGTGTCACTGTGCACAACACCTTGGAAAAACACAAAAGCAGCAGCACTGTCCTGTTTGACATATCTACCTGAGTTCCAGGACAATGAAAATATAGCAGGAAAGAGAGAAAAAGCCTAGATGGAGTCTTTGTAAACGATAAAAATGCATTTGAGACAGTCCCACACTGCAGGTTGATACTCAGACAGTAAGAGTAGGTAGGAATAACAGATTAGGTGTTAAAGTTGAAGTACCAGATCAGGCACACATGTCGAGTGGTGTCCCCTAAGCATCAGTGCTTGGAGCACTGCTAGAGGAAACTGATTCCTATGTACCACTATTGAGGTGGTGTGAAACTAGAAAGATATCAAAAGAGGACAGGACGACACTCCAAGATAACTTCAAAACGATACCAACTTGCTCAGGTAAGTAACTTTTACAATTCAATCCTGTCAAGTACAAAGCAAAATTTAGAGAAGAGCACAGTACATCCTGGGAAAAAAAATGACTTCAGACAATTTGCAGGGAGAAAGATATGGGAGTAGACATCACTCCAAGCATATCACCACAACCAAACACTAACCGTGCAACATTAAAGCAGAAAACAAGTTAACTTTAAAACTGCTTTTCTAACCAGATCAACGAATCATTTAATACATTATACATAACGTAGGTCAGGCTCATCTTAGAGTACACAGCGCCAGCAAAGAGTCCCTACCTGTAGAATTATAAGTGAAACGTAGATAAGATCCAAAGGTTTGCAACAAAACCTGTGTCTGAACTGAAGGCAATAAAGAGGAGAGATTTTAGAAACCAAACCTGACAGCTCTGAGAGAAAGAGGACAGATATAATGACATACAGAGGTCCGAGTGGATATTGAGAGGGCGATATGAGATGACAGTGAGCCAGGGAGAGGGACACAGATGACAGTGAGCCAGGGAGAGGGACACAGATGACAGTGAGCCAGGGAGAGGGACACAGATGACAGTGAGCCAGGGAGAGGGACACAGATGACAGTGAGCCAGGGAGAGGGACACAGATGACAGTGAGCCAGGGAGAGGGACACAGATGACAGTGAGCCAGGGAGAGGGACACAGATGACAGTGAGCCAGGGAGAGGGACACAGATGACAGTGAGCCAGGGAGAGGGACACAGATGACAGTGAGCCAGGGAGAGGGACACAGATGACAGTGAGCCAGGGAGAGGGACACAGATGACAGTGAGCCAGGGAGAGGGACACAGATGACAGTGAGCCAGGGAGAGGGACACAGATGACAGTGAGCCAGGGAGAGGGACACAGATGACAGTGAGCCAGGGAGAGGGACACAGATGACAGTGAGCCAGGGAGAGGGACAGTGATGACAGTGAGCCAGGGAGGGCGACACAGATGACAGTGAGTTAGGGAGGGCGACACAGATGACAGTGAGTTAGGGAGGGCGACACAGATGACAGTGAGTTAGGGAGGGCGACACAGATGACAGTGAGTTAGGGAGGGCGACACATGACAGTGGGTCAGGGAGGGCGACACAGATGACAGTGAGTTAGGGAGGGCGACACAGATGACAGTGAGTTAGGGAGGGCGACACAGATGACAGTGAGCCAGGGAGAGGGACACAGATGACAGTGAGCCAGGGAGAGGGACAGTGATGACAGTGAGCCAGGGAGGGCGACACAGATGACAGTGAGCCAGGGAGAGGGACAGTGATGACAGTGAGCCAGGGAGGGCGACACAGATGACAGTGAGCCAGGGAGGGCGACACAGATGACAGTGAGCCAGGGAGAGGGACAGAGATGACAGTGAGCCAGGGAGGGCGACACAGATGACAGTGAGCCAGGGAGGGCGACACAGATGACAGTGAGCCAGGGAGGGCGACACAGATGACAGTGAGCCAGGGAGGGCGACACAGATGACAGTGAGCCAGGGAGAGGGACACAGATGACAGTGAGCCAGGGAGGGCGACACAGATGACAGTGAGCCAGGGAGGGCGACACAGATGACAGTGAGCCAGGGAGGGCGACACAGATGACAGTGAGCCAGGGAGAGGGACACAGATGACAGTGAGCCAGGGAGGGCGACACAGATGACAGTGAGCCAGGGAGGGCGACACAGATGACAGTGAGCCAGGGAGAGGGACACAGATGACAGTGAGCCAGGGAGGGCGACACAGATGACAGTGAGCCAGGGAGGGCGACACAGATGACAGTGAGCCAGGGAGAGGGACACAGATGACAGTGAGCCAGGGAGAGGGACAGTGATGACAGTGAGCCAGGGAGGGCGACACAGATGACAGTGAGCCAGGGAGAGGGACAGTGATGACAGTGAGCCAGGGAGGGCGACACAGATGACAGTGAGCCAGGGAGGGCGACACAGATGACAGTGAGCCAGGGAGAGGGACACAGATGACAGTGAGCCAGGGAGAGGGACAGTGATGACAGTGAGCCAGGGAGAGGGACAGTGATGACAGTGAGCCAGGGAGGGCGACACAGATGACAGTGAGCCAGGGAGAGGGACACAGATGACAGTGAGCCAGGGAGAGGGACAGTGATGACAGTGAGCCAGGGAGAGGGACAGTGATGACAGTGAGCCAGGGAGGGCGACACAGATGACAGTGAGCCAGGGAGGGCGACACAGATGACAGTGAGCCAGGGAGGGCGACACAGATGACAGTGAGCCAGGGAGGGCGACACAGATGACAGTGAGCCAGGGAGAGGGACACAGATGACAGTGAGCCAGGGAGGGCGACACAGATGACAGTGAGCCAGGGAGGGCGACACAGATGACAGTGAGCCAGGGAGAGGGACACAGATGACAGTGAGCCAGGGAGAGGGACAGTGATGACAGTGAGCCAGGGAGGGCGACACAGATGACAGTGAGCCAGGGAGGGCGACACAGATGACAGGGAATAACGAAGATGAACCACGAGGTCGGCAGCAAACACTTTCTCATACAGTCAACGTTATAAATAGAAACCAGTAGTAACTAGACGAGGGACAGTAGTGGTGGTTCAGACTGGTGAGACAGTAGTGGTGGTTCAGACTGGTCAGACAGTAGTGGTGGTTCAGACTGGTCAGACAGTAGTGGTGGTTCAGACTGGTCAGACAGTAGTGGTGGTTCAGACTGGTCAGACAGTAGTGGTGGTTCAGACTGGTCAGACAGTAGTGGTGGTTCAGACTGGTCAGACAGTAGTGGTGGTTCAGACTGGTCAGACAGTAGTGGTGGTTCAGACTGGTCAGACAGTAGTGGTGGTTCAGACTGGTCAGACAGTAGTGGTGGTTCAGACTGGTCAGACAGTAGTGGTGGTTCAGACTGGTCAGACAGTAGTGGTGGTTCAGACTGGTCAGACAGTAGTGGTGGTTCAGACTGGTCAGACAGTAGTGGTGGTTCAGACTGGTCAGACAGTAGTGGTGGTTCAGACTGGTCAGACAGTAGTGGTGGTTCAGACTGGTCAGACAGTAGTGGTGGTTCAGACTGGTCAGACAGTAGTGGTGGTTCAGACTGGTCAGACAGTAGTGGTGGTTCAGACTGGTCAGACAGTAGTGGTGGTTCAGACTGGTCAGACAGTAGTGGTGGTTCAGACTGGTCAGACAGTAGTGGTGGTTCAGACTGGTCAGACAGTAGTGGTGGTTCAGACTGGTCAGACAGTAGTGGTGGTTCAGACTGGTCAGACAGTAGTGGTGGTTCAGACTGGTCAGACAGTAGTGGTGGTTCAGACTGGTCAGACAGTAGTGGTGGTTCAGACTGGTCAGACAGTAGTGGTGGTTCAGACTGGTCAGACAGTAGTGGTGGTTCAGACTGGTCAGACAGTAGTGGTGGTTCAGACTGGTCAGACAGTAGTGGTGGTTCAGACTGGTCAGACAGTAGTGGTGGTTCAGACTGGTCAGACAGTGTAGATGATGAACAAGAAGAACACAGGTGAGGCGGTGCATGTGGGGATGAAGAACTGAACAAGAACTCTGGTGTGTGCAGAGAAGAATATACAAGAACTCTGAAGAACACAACAACCTCTGGCAACACTGCTCTTGTCTGGCAGACAATGTTAACAATGGTACTAGAGTAACTAGACAAGTTACTAGTTAGTAAAGTATTTAGCTAAGAGCGTAAAGCAAGAAAGTGAGGTTAGGAATCTTAGATATAAATATTGAGAGGTGAGGTTGTGTGAGAGTAGTCAGGTTCAACTGTGGTCAGCAGTAGTGTGAGAGTAGCCAGGTTCAACTTATGTGGTCAGCAGCAGTGTGAGAGTAGTCAGGTTCAACTGTGGTGAGCAGCAGTGTGAGAGTAGTCAGGTTCAACTGTGGTGAGCAGCAGTGTGAGAGTAGTCAGGTTCAACTGTGGTCAGCAGTAGTGTGAGAGTAGCCAGGTTCAACTTATGTGGTCAGCAGCAGTGTGAGAGTAGTCAGGTTCAACTGTGGTCAGCAGCAGTGTGAGAGTAGTCAGGTTCAACTGTGGTCAGCAGCAGTGTGAGAGTAGTGAGGTTCAACTGTGGTCAGCAGCAGTGTGAGAGTAGTGAGGTTCAACTGTGGTCAGCAGCAGTGTGAGAGTAGTGAGGTTCAACTTATGTGGTCAGCAGCAGTGTGAGAGTAGTGAGGTTCAACTTATGTGGTCAGCAGCAGTGTGAGAGTAGTGAGGTTCAACTGTGGTCAGCAGCAGTGTGAGAGTAGTGAGGTTCAACTTATGTGGTCAGCAGCAGTGTGAGAGTAGTGAGGTTCAACTTATGTGGTCAGCAGCAGTGTGAGAGTAGTGAGGTTCAACTGTGGTCAGCAGCAGTGTGAGAGTAGTGAGGTTCAACTTGTGTGGTCAGCAGCAGTGTGAGAGTAGTGAGGTTCAACTGTGGTCAGCAGTAGTGTGAGAGTAGTCAGGTTCAACTTATGTGGTCAGCAGCAGTGTGAGAGTAGTCAGGTTCAACTGTGGTCAGCAGTAGTGTGAGAGTAGCCAGGTTCAACTTATGTGGTCAGCAGCAGTGTGAGAGTAGTCGGGTTCAACTTATGTGGTCAGCAGCAGTGTGAGAGTAGTGAGGTTCAACTTGTGTGGTCAGCAGTAGTGTGAGAGTAGCCAGGTTCAACTTGTGTGGTCAGCAGCAGTGTGAGAGTAGTGAGGTTCAACTTGTGTGGTAAGCAGCAGTGTGAGAGTAGTGAGGTTCAACTTGTGTGGTCAGCAGCAGTGTGAGAGTAGTGAGGTTCAACTTATGTGGTCAGCAGCAGTGTGAGAGTAGTGAGGTTCAACTTGTGTGGTCAGCAGCAGTGTGAGAGTAGTGAGGTTCAACTTATGTGGTCAGCAGCAGTGTGAGAGTAGTGAGGTTCAACTTGTGTAGTCAGCAGCAGTGTGAGAGTAGTCAGGTTCAACTGTGGTCAGCAGCAGTGTGAGAGTAGTCAGGTTCAACTGTGGTCAGCAGCAGTGTGAGAGTAGTGAGGTTCAACTTATGTGGTCAGCAGCAGTGTGAGAGTAGTCAGGTTCAACTGTGGTCAGCAGTAGTGTGAGAGTAGTCAGGTTCAACTGTGGTCAGCAGCAGTGTGAGAGTAGTCAGGTTCAACTGTGGTCAGCAGTAGTGTGAGAGTAGTCAGGTTCAACTGTGGTCAGCAGCAGTGTGAGAGTAGTCAGGTTCAACTGTGGTCAGCAGTAGTGTGAGAGTAGTCAGGTTCAACTGTGGTCAGCAGCAGTGTGAGAGTAGTCAGGTTCAACTGTGGTCAGCAGCAGTGTGAGAGTAGTGAGGTTCAACTTATGTGGTCAGCAGCAGTGTGAGAGTAGTCAGGTTCAACTGTGGTCAGCAGCAGTGTGAGAGTAGTCAGGTTCAACTGTGGTCAGCAGCAGTGTGAGAGTAGTCAGGTTCAACTG
Organism: Cherax quadricarinatus; assembly: GCF_038502225.1. Lineage (NCBI taxonomy): Eukaryota > Metazoa > Arthropoda > Malacostraca > Decapoda > Parastacidae > Cherax > Cherax quadricarinatus. Next base: position 22,235,311 of record NC_091334.1, on the reverse strand, counting down.
TGGTCAGCAGCAGTGTGAGAGTAGTCAGGTTCAACTGTGGTCAGCAGCAGTGTGAGAGTAGTCAGGTTCAACTTGTGTGGTCGGTCTTGTGGTAAAGTCTAGGGTAGCAACTCTGCTAGTTTCACTTACTGTTGTATACACTACCCCCCACACAGTACCTCTCTCCTTCACTCTCGTCTCCCCTCACTCACTCTTTCACTAACTTTTCCTTTCCCTCCCTCCCAGCTAACCCCCCCATTCCTCTCTTCACAGTGCCTTGCTATCCATTATTCTTTCACTGTGTCTCTCCCCTGCCCTCCTTCCTTCACACTCTCTCTCTTTCCCTCCTTCACTCTCCTTTACTGTCCATCCTTTACTGCTCTCTCCTCCAAGGTCTCTCCTTCATTGTCCCTCCTTCAATGCTCTCTCCTTCACTGTCTCTCCTTCATTGCTCTCTCCTTCTCTGTCCCTCCTTCACTGATCTCTCCTTCACTGTCCCTCCTTCATTGCTCTCTTCTTCACTGTCCCTCCTTCATTGCTCTCCCCTTCACTGTCCCTCCTTCATTGCTCTCTCCTTCATTGTCCCTCCTTCATTGCTCTCTCCTTCATTGTCCCTCCTTCATTGCTCTCTCCTTCATTGTCCCTCTTTCATTGCTCTCTCCTTCACTGTCCCTCCTTCATTGCTCTCTCCTTCACTGTCCCTCCTTCATTGCTCTCTCCTTCACTGTCCCTCCTTCATTGCTCTCTCCTTCACTGTCCCTCCTTCATTGCTCTCTCCTTCACTGTCCCTCCTTCATTGCTCTCTCCTTCACTGTCCCTCCTTCATTGCTCTCTCCTTCACTGTCCCTCCTTCATTGCTCTCTCCTTCACTGTCCCTCCTTCATTGCTCTCTCCTTCACTGTCCCTCCTTCATTGCTCTCTCCTTCACTGTCCCTCCTTCATTGCTCTCTCCTTCACTGTCCCTCTTTCATTGCTCTCTTCTTCACCGTCCCTCCTTCATTGCTCTCTCCTTCACTGTCCCTCCTTCATTGCTCTCTCCTTCACTTTCCCTCCTTCACTGCTCTTTCGACCACTGCCCACAAACAACAATACTTAATTACATTGTTATGTTCCTTGTCTGCCCCTTCTCTCCCCACGCCTCTCCCCTCTTCCCTCCCCTTCTCCTCTCCCTCTTTCTCTCTCTCTGTCTTATATTTATATCTTATTCCTCCCTACAGTCGCTAATTCTCTTCTCCTCTATTTTCTCTCCTTTTGTATGTATTTGTACACATACACATTATGTATGAGATATATATAAATATAAATATATATATATATATATATATATATATATATATATATATATATAATATATATATATATATATATTCAACAAGCCGGCCGTCTCCCACCGAGGCAGGGTGACCCAAAAAGAAAGAAAATTCCCAAAAAGAAAATACTTTCATCATCATTCAACACTTTCACCACACTCACACATTATCACTGTTTTTGCAGAGGTGCTCAGAATACAACAGTTTAGAAGCATATACGTATAAAGATACACAACATATCCCTCCAAACTGCCAATATCCCAAACCCCTCCTTTAAAGTGCAGGCATTGTACTTCCCATTTCCAGGACTCAAGTCCGACTATATGAAAATAACCGGTTTCCCTGAATCCCTTCACTAAATATTACCCTGCTCACACTCCAACAGATCGTCAGGTCCCAAGTACCATTCGTCTCCATTCACTCCTATCTAACATGCTCACGCATGCTTGCTGGAAGTCCAAGCCCCTCGCCCACAAAACCTTTTTTACCCCCTCCCTCCAACCTTTTCGAGGACGACCCCTACCCCTCCTTCCTTCCCCTACAGATTTATACGCTCTCCATGTCATTCTACTTTGATCCATTCTCTCTAAATAACCAAACCACCTCAACAACCCCTCTTCTGCTCTCTGACTAATACTTTTATTAACTCCACACTTTCTCCTAATTTCCACACTCCGAATTTTCTGCATAATATTTACACCACACATTGCCCTTAGACAAGACATCTCCACTGCCTCCAACCGTTTCCTCGCTGCAACATTTACAACCCAAGCTTCACACCCATATAAGAGTGTTGGTACTACTATACTTTCATACATTTCATACATTCATGTTTTTTGACTCCACATATACCTCAACGCACCACTCACCTTTTTTCCCTCATCAATTCTATGATTAACCTCATCCTTCATAAATCTATCTGCTGACACGTCAACTCCCAAATATCTGAAACCATTCACTTCTTCCATACTCCTCTCCAACTGACTTCCAATTTATATATATATATATATATATATATATATATATATATATATATATATATATATATATATATATATATATATATAATTGTGTGTGTGTGTGTGTGTGTGTGTGTGTGTGTGTGTGTGTGTGTGTAATACAATATCAAACAGGCGATCAAAATTAGTGAGTAGGATCAAGAAAGAAGACACAATGGGGAAGTGAATGAGTGCAACGTGTCCTGTACTGTTGCTGGTGCTTACTCAGCAGTTTGTAATATATGGATATTGATGAATGAAATGGAAATGTGAGAGACAGCCTGGCACTACTGTGTCTTATAATGAAGAGTGGCAAGGGAAGGAAGGAGGGAGGGGAGAGTGGGAAGGGAAGGAAGGAGGGAGGTGACAGTGGCAAGGGAAGGAAGGAGGGAGGTGACAGTGGCAAGGGAAGGAAGGAGGAAGATGAAAGTGGCAAGGGAAGGAAGGAGGGAGGTGACAGTGGCAAGGGAAGGAAGGAGGGAGGTGACAGTGGCAAGGGAAGGAAGGAGGGAGGTGACAGTGGCAAGGGAAGGAAGGAGGGAGGTGACAGTGGCAAGGGAAGGAAGGAGGGAGGTGACAGTGGCAAGGGAAGGAAGGAGGGAGGTGACAGTGGCAAGGGAAGGAAGGAGGGAGATGACAGTGGCAAGGGAAGGAAGGAGGGAGGTGACAGTGGCAAGGGAAGGAAGGAGGGAGGTGACAGTGGCAAGGGAAGGAAGGAGGGAGATGACAGTGGCAAGGGAAGGAAGGAGGGAGGTGACAGTGGCAAGGGAAGGAAGGAGGAAGATGACAGTGGCAAGGGAAGGAAGGAGGAAGGTGACAGTGGCAAGGGAAGGAAGGAGGGAGGTGACAGTGGCAAGGGAAGGAAGGAGGGAGGTGACAGTGGCAAGGGAAGGAAGGAGGGAGGTGACAGTGGCAAGGGAAGGAAGGAGGGAGGGGAGAGTGACAGTGGCAAGGGAAGGAAGGAGGGAGGTGACAGTGGCAAGGGAAGGAAGGAGGGAGGTGGCAAGGGAAGGAAGGAGGGAGGTGACAGTGAAGGGAGTGGTGGCAAGGGAAGGAAGGAGGAAGGTGACAGTGGCAAGGGAAGGAAGGAGGGAGGTGACAGTGGCAAGGGAAGGAAGGAGGGAGGTGACAGTGGCAAGGGAAGGAAGGAGGGAGGTGACAGTGGCAAGGGAAGGAAGGAGGGAGATGACAGTGGCAAGGGAAGGAAGGAGGGAGGTGACAGTGGCAAGGGAAGGAAGGAGGGAGGTGACAGTGGCAAGGGAAGGAAGGAGGGAGGTGACAGTGGCAAGGGAAGGAAGGAGGAAGGTGACAGTGGCAAGGGAAGGAAGGAGGAAGATGACAGTGGCAAGGGAAGGAAGGAGGGAGGTGACAGTGGCAAGGGAAGGAAGGAGGGAGGTGACAGTGGCAAGGGAAGGAAGGAGGAAGGTGACAGTGGCAAGGGAAGGAAGGAGGGAGGTGACAGTGGCAAGGGAAGGAAGGAGGAAGGTGACAGTGGCAAGGGAAGGAAGGAGGGAGGTGACAGTGGCAAGGGAAGGAAGGAGGGAGGTGACAGTGGCAAGGGAAGGAAGGAGGGAGGTGACAGTGGCAAGGGAAGGAAGGAGGAAGGGTGGCAAGGGAAGGAAGGAGGGAGGTGACAGTGGCAAGGGAAGGAAGGAGGGAGGTGACAGTGGCAAGGGAAGGAAGGAGGGAGGTGACAGTGGCAAGGGAAGGAAGGAGGAAGGTGACAGTGGCAAGGGAAGGAAGGAGGGAGGTGACAGTGGCAAGGGAAGGAAGGAGGGAGGTGACAGTGGCAAGGGAAGGAAGGAGGAAGGTGACAGTGGCAAGGGAAGGAAGGAGGGAGGTGACAGTGGCAAGGGAAGGAAGGAGGGAGGTGACAGTGGCAAGGGAAGGAAGGAGGGAGGTGACAGTGGCAAGGGAAGGAAGGAGGAAGGTGACAGTGGCAGTGACAGCAAGGGAAGGAAGGAGGGAGGTGACAGTGGCAAGGGAAGGAAGGAGGGAGGTGACAGTGGCAAGGGAAGGAAGGAGGAAGATGACAGTGGCAAGGGAAGGAAGGAGGGAGGTGACAGTGGCAAGGGAAGGAAGGAGGAAGGTGACAGTGGCAAGGGAAGGAAGGAGGGAGGTGACAGTGGCAAGGGAAGGAAGGAGGAAGGTGACAGTGGCAAGGGAAGGAAGGAGGGAGGTGACAGTGGCAAGGGAAGGAAGGAGGAAGGTGACAGTGGCAAGGGAAGGAAGGAGGAAGATGACAGTGGCAAGGGAAGGAAGGAGGGAGGTGACAGTGGCAAGGGAAGGAAGGAGGAAGGTGATAGTCGCAAGGGAAGGAAGGAGTGAGGTGACAGTGGCAAGGGAAGGAAGGAGGAAGGTGACAGTGGCAAGGGAAAGAAGGAGGGAGGTGGCAAGGGAAGGAAGGAGGGAGGTGACAGTGGCAAGGGAAGGAAGGAGGAAGGTGACAGTGGCAAGGGAAGAAAGGAGGGATGTGACAGTGGCAAGGGAAGGAAGGAGGGAGGTGACAGTGGCAAGGGAAGGAGGGAGGTGACAGTGGCAAGGGAAGGAAGGAGGGAGGTGACAGTGGCAAGGGAAGGAAGGAGGAAGGTGACAGTGGCAAGGGAAGGAGGGAGGTGACAGTGGCAAGGGAAGGAGGGAGGTGACAGTGGCAAGGGAAGGAAGGAGGGAGGTGACAGTGGCAAGGGAAGGAAGGAAGAAGGTGACAGTCGCAAGGGAAGGAAGGAGGGAGGTGACAGTGGCAAGGGAAGGAAGGAGGAAGGTGACAGTGGCAAGGGAAGGAAGGAGGAAGATGACAGTGGCAAGGGAAGGAAGGAGGAAGGTGACAGTTGCAAGGGAAGGAAGGAGGGAGGTGACAGTGGCAAGGGAAGGAAGGAGGAAGGTGACAGTGGCAAGGGAAGGAAGGAGGGAGGTGACAGTGGCAAGGGAAGGAAGGAGGGAGGTGACAGTGGCAAGGGAAGGAAGGAGGGAGGTGATAGTGGCAAGGGAAGGAAGGAGGGAGGTGACAGTGGCAAGGGAAGGAAGGAGGGAGATGACAGTGGCAAGGGAAGGATGGAGGGAGGTGACAGTGGCAAGGGAAGGAAGGAGGGAGGTGATAGTGGCAAGGGAAGGAAGGAGGGAGGTGATAGTGGCAAGGGAAGGAAGGAGGGAGGTGACAGTGGCAAGGGAAGGAAGGAGGGAGGTGATAGTGGCAAGGGAAGGAAGGAGGGAGGTGATAGTGGCAAGGGAAGGAAGGAGGGAGGTGACAGTGGCAAGGGAAGGAAGGAGGGAGGTGACAGTGGCAAGGGAAGGAAGGAGGGAGGTGATAGTGGCAAGGGAAGGAAGGAGGGAGGTGACAGTGGCAAGGGAAGGAAGGAGGGAGGTGACAGTGGCAAGGGAAGGAAGGAGGGAGGTGACAGTGGCAAGGGAAGGAAGGAGGGAGGTGACAGTGGCAAGGGAAGGAAGGAGGGAGGTGACAGTGGCAAGGGAAGGAAGGAGGGAGGTGACAGTGGCAAGGGAAGGAAGGAGGGAGGTGACAGTGGCAAGGGAAGGAAGGAGGGAGGTGACAGTGGCAAGGGAAGGAAGGAGGGAGGTGACAGTGGCAAGGGAAGGAAGGAGGGAGGTGACAGTGGCAAGGGAAGGAAGGAGGGAGGTGACAGTGGCAAGGGAAGGAAGGAGGAAGGTGACAGTGGCAAGGGAAGGAAGGAGGGAGGTGACAGTGGCAAGGGAAGGAAGGAGGGAGGTGACAGTGGCAAGGGAAGGAAGGAGGGAGGTGACAGTGGCAAGGGAAGGAAGGAGGAAGGTGACAGTGGCAAGGGAAGGAAGGAGGGAGGTGACAGTGGCAAGGGAAGGAAGGAGGGAGGTGACAGTGGCAAGGGAAGGAAGGAGGGAGGTGAATTGGCAAGGAAGGAAGGAGGGAGGTGACAGTGGCAAGGGAAGGAAGGAGGGAGGTGACAGTGGCAAGGGAAGGAAGGAGGGAGGTGACAGTGGCAAGGGAAGGAAGGAGGGAGGTGACAGTGGCAAGGGAAGGAAGGAGGAAGGTGACAGTGGCAAGGGAAGGAAGGAGGGAGGTGACAGTGGCAAGGGAAGGAAGGAACAGTGGCAAGGGAAGGAAGGAGGTGACAGTGGCAAGGGAAGGAAGGAGGGAGGTGACAGTGGCAAGGGAAGGAAGGTGACAGTGGCAGGTGACAGTGGCAAGGGAAGGAAGGAGGGAGGTGACAGTGGCAAGGGAAGGAGGGAGGTGACAGTGGCAAGGGAAGGAAGGAGGAAGGTGACAGTGGCAAGGGAAGGAAGGAAGGAGGGAGGTGACAGTGGCAAGGGAAGGAAGGAGGGAGGTGACAGTGGCAAGGGAAGGAAGGAGGAAGGTGACAGTGGCAAGGGAAGGAAGGAGGGAGGTGACAGTGGCAAGGGAAGGAAGGAGGGAGGTGACAGTGGCAAGGGAAGGAAGGAGGGAGGTGACAGTGGCAAGGGAAGGAAGGAGGGAGGTGACAGTGGCAAGGGAAGGAAGGAGGGAGGTGACAGTGGCAAGGGAAGGAAGGAGGGAGGTGACAGTGGCAAGGGAAGGAGGGAGGTGACAGTGGCAAGGGAAGGAAGGAGGGAGGTGACAGTGGCAAGGGAAGGAAGGAGGAAGGTGACAGTGGCAAGGGAAGGAAGGAGGGAGTGGCAAGGTGACAGTGGCAAGGGAAGGAAGGAGGAGTGTGACAGTGGCAAGGGAAGGAAGGAGGGAGGTGACAGTGGCAAGGGAAGGAAGGAGGGAGGTGACAGTGGCAAGGGAAGGAAGGAGGGAGGTGACAGTGGCAAGGGAAGGAAGGAGGGAGGTGACAGTGGCAAGGGAAGGAAGGAGGGAGGTGACAGTGGCAAGGGAAGGAAGGAGGAAGGTGACAGTGGCAAGGGAAGGAAGGAGGGAGGTGACAGTGGCAAGGGAAGGAAGGAGGGAGGTGACAGTGGCAAGGGAAGGAAGGAGGGAGGTGACAGTGGCAAGGGAAGGAAGGAGGGAGGTGACAGTGGCACCTGAGTACCACAGTCTCGTCCCACCTCAAGAACAGTTGTCAAGTTATGTTTTCTAAGTATAAACAGGAAGTGAGAGTAAGCCAACAAGTGCCAATGAATTAGTCAAGTGTTACTGTAACACCAACACAAAGTTTACAACATAAACACTAACACTTGATGTCCTTATAAGAGCGCTGGATATACAGCCTCGTGAATCTAAGACTTCTCTGAAGTCCTGTGAAGTTTTCAACAGTGATTTACCTTATACATACATTTTAACATTACTTTTAAAATTGAAAAACAAAGAAAAATATTACATTCTTACATTGCTTTTACAAATCGCTTTGTCACCATTTCAAACACTAACCATTAATTCATATTAAGGAATCCTGGCTGGAAAAGTACAAGTCAGGCACAAAACATTAGTCCATAGCTCCAAAAATATCTACTTTAATTATAGGAAAACAACTCATGAAGAAGAACTCATGAATAGTTACCTTTGTGAGGATAAAGAAAAGTGATCACGGAGTGTGGGATAGTCTTCCAACACAGCCGCCAACCTAAAGTGATCACGGAGTGTGGGATAGTCTTCCAACACAGCCGCTAACCTAAAGTGATCACGGAGTGTGGGATAGTCTTCCAACACAGCCGCCAACCTAAAGTGATCACGGAGTGTGGGATAGTCTTCCAACACAGCCGCCAACCTAAAGTGATCACGGAGTGTGGGATAGTCTTCCAACACAGCCGCCAACACGGAGTGTGGGAAGTGATCACGGAGTGTGGGATAGTCTTCAACACAGCCGGAGTGTGGGATAGTCTTCCAACACAGCCGCCAACCTAAAGTGATCACGGAGTGTGGGATAGTCTTCCAACACAGCCGCCAACCTAAAGTGATCACGGAGTGTGGGATAGTCTTCCAACACAGCCGCTAACCTAAAGTGATCACGGAGTGTGGGATAGTCTTCCAACACAGCCGCCAACCTAAAGTGATCACGGAGTGTGGGATAGTCTTCCAACACAGCCGCTAACCTAAACTGGACTCAAATGATTACTTCATAAGTAAAACACATGTAAGAGTTATTATGATGTACCTTTAACCAAGGTAGATCACAAGGAGAGGTAAGAGCAACGTGCGAACTACAGTATGTACCAGTCAACACATATCTCTAGGTTACAGCAGCATAACACTAGGCAAGAGCAGCATAACACTAGGCCGCCAACCTAAAGTGATCACGGAGTGTGGGATAGTCTTCCAACACAGCCGCTAACCTAAAGTGATCACGGAGTGTGGGATAGTCTTCCAACACAGCCGCCAACCTAGTGATCACGGAGTGTGGGATAGTCTAACACTAGAGCAGCATAACACTAGGCTAGAGCAGCATAACACTAGGCTAGAGCAGCATAACACTAGGCTAGAGTAGCATAACACTAGGCTAGAGCAGCATAACACTAGGCTAGAGCAGCATAACATTAGGCTAGAGCAGCATAACACTAGGCTAGAGCAGCATAACACTAGGCTAGAGTAGCATAACACTAGGCTAGAGCAGCATAACACTAGGCTAGAGCAGCATAACACTAGGCTAGAGCAGCATAATACTAGGCTAGAGCAGCATAACACTAGGCTAGAGCAGCATAACACTAGGCTAGAGCAGCATAACACTAGGCAAGAGCAGCATAACACTAGGCTAGAGCAGCATAACACTAGGCTAAAGTAGCATAACACTAGGCTAGAGCAGCATAACACTAGGCTAGAGCAGCATAACACTAGGCTAGAGCAACATAACACTAGGTTAGAGCAGCATAACACTAGGCTAGAGCAGCATAACACTAGGCTAGAGCAGCATAACACTAGGCTAGAGCAGCATAACACTAGGCTAGAGCAGCATAACACTAGGCTAGAGCAGCATAACACTAGGCTAGAGCAGCATAACACTAGGCTAGAGCAGCATAACACTAGGCTAGAGCAGCATAACACTAGGCTAGAGCAGCATAACACTAGGCTAGAGCAGCATAACACTAGGCTAGAGCAGCATAACACTAGGCTAGAGCAGCATAACACTAGGCTAGAGCAACATAACACTAGGCTAGAGCAGCATAACACTAGGCTAGAGCAGCATAACACTAGGCTAGAGCAGCATAATACTAGGCTAGAGCAGCATAACACTAGGCTAGAGCAGCATAACACTAGGCAAGAGCAGCATAACACTAGGCTAGAGCAGCATAACACTAGGCTAGAGCAGCATAACACTAGGCTAGAGCAGCATAACACTAGGCAGCATAGAGCAGCATAATACTAGGCTAGAGCAGCATAACACTAGGCTAGAGCAGCATAAAACTAGGCTAGAGCAGCATAAGACTAGGCTAGAGCAGCATAACACTAGGCTAGATCAGCATAGGCTAGAACAGCATAACACTAGGCTAGAGCAGCATAACACTAGGCTAGAGCAGCATAACACTAGGCTAGAACAGCATAACACTAGGCTAGAGCAGCATAACACTAGGCTAGAGCAGCATAACACTAGGCTAGAGCAGCATAACACTAGGCTAGAGCAGCATAACACTAGGCTAGAGCAGCATAACACTAGGCTAGAACAGCATAACACTAGGCTAGAGCAGCATAACACTAGGCTAGAGCAGCATAACACTAGGCTAGAGCAGCATAACACTAGGCTAGAGCAGCATAACACTAGGCTAGAGCAGCATAACACTAGGCTAGAGCAGCATAACACTAGGCTAGAACAGCATAACACTAGGCTAGAGCAGCATAACACTAGGCTAGAACAGCATAACACTAGGCTAGAGCAGCATAACACTAGGCTAGAGCAGCATAACACTAGGCTAGAACAGCATAACACTAGGCTAGAGCAGCATAACACTAGGCTAGAACAGCATAACACTAGGCTAGAGCAGCATAACACTAGGCTAGAACAGCATAACACTAGGCTAGAGCAGCATAACACTAGGCTAGAGCAGCATAACACTAGGCTAGAACAGCATAACACTAGGCTAGAGCAGCATAACACTAGGCTAGAACAGCATAACACTAGGCTAGAGCAGCATAACACTAGGCTAGAACAGCATAACACTAGGCTAGAGCAGCATAACACTAGGCTAGAGCAGCATAACACTAGGCTAGAACAGCATAACACTAGGCTAGAACAGCATAACACTAGGCTAGAGCAGCATAACACTAGGCTAGAGCAGCATAACACTAGGCTAGAGCAGCATAACACTATGCTAGAGCAGCATAACACTAGGGTTACACAAAGTGCTAAGCTTTTGAAATGTGATAATCTCAGGAAACACTCAGACACTCTTCCATCGCATATAACAGTGTAGAGATAGTGCATATGGTGCAACCAGGGATATTTGTAAATGAGCCAGGTATGAGCTGATGTACAATCCCTTCAACCATCAGGTAAGAGCTGTTTGATGTTAGATTTAGTACGTGGCATCTATATACACCTCTGACTGCTCTGACAGGTGTGTTCCTCATTAACAAGTGTCTGACCATTTCAGTATTTTTAAAGAGTACTGTACTTGTTAAATTTAGGGTGCGCAGCTAGGTTCTTATTTAGGGTAGCACAAGTGGGTTTCTTCATGGTGGTGGAGATGGTAGTGGAGGTGGTGGAAGTGGTGGTGGTGGAAGTGGTGGTGGTGGAAGTGATGGTGGTGGAAGTGATGGTGGTGGAAGTGGTGGTGGTGGAAGTGGTGGTGGTGGAAGTGGTGGTGGTGGAAGTGGTGGTGGTGGAAGTGGGGTGGTGAAAGTGGTGGTGTTAGAAGTGGTGGTGTTAGAAGTGGTGGTGTTAGAAGTGGTGGTGTTAGAAGTGGTGGTGTTAGAAGTGGTAGTGGTAGTGGTGATGGTGGTAGTGGTGGTGGCAGTGGGGAAGGTGGGGGTGGTTGGGAAGTGCAGGAGGAAGGGAAGAGGAGAGACCATCATCATAAAGAGTACTTATAGTATACCAACCACTGGCAGCGAGCCACACTGCCACTATAGAGGACCTGCTAACCTTAACCGATGCGCACACACATCCCTCCACACACACACAAAGAAAAGGAATCGGCCTCTCAAAGTAATTTTCAAGGCAGAATCAACCCGAACCATGATCCTGCAGGAGAAAGCACGGCTGAGAGGCAAGCAGGAGTTCCGGAGTGTGTACCTCGACCGAGACAGAACACAGGACGAAAGGAAGACAATGAAAGAGAGAGTACAAAAACGAAAGGAGAAATGGGAGGAAATGAAAAAGGAGAGCAGAATAACCCAGGATCAAATGGAAGGACAAGCGCACCCCCCAGAAACACCTGCAGAAGGACTCCAGCCACGACACCCCCAAGGCAACTGAACAATCCAAACCAACCATCAAACACCGATCCCTCTGTTTCCACCCCCCGCACCACAGTTACAGTATTAGAACAGAAGTTGAAGGTTTGGTACACAAATGCAGATGGATTAACGAATAAACATGAGGAATGGCAAGAAAGAATCAATGAGAAGTCCCCAGACATCATAGCAGTTACAGAAACAAAACTCATGGAGACAATAACAGATGCAATCTTCCCACCAGGATACCAGATCATGAGGAAAGATAGAAGGGGCAGGGGGGGAGGTGGGGTTGCTCTGCTCGTAAAAAACAGATGGAAATTCGAGAAAATGGAAGGAATAGATGAGACGGGAGAAAGAGACTACATAGCAGGTACACTTCAGTCTGGGGAACACAAAGTGGTCATTGCAGTGATGTATAATCCACCACAGAACTGCAGGAGGCCAAGAGAGGAATATGAAGAGAGCAACAGAGCAATGGTGGACACACTTGCTGAGGTGGCAAGAAGAGCTCACTCCAGCAGAGCAAAGTTGCTGGTTATGGGGGATTTTAACCACAGGGAGATTGACTGGGAAAACCTGGAGCCACATGGGGGTCCCGAAACATGGAGAGCCAGGATGTTGGACGTGGTGCTGGAAAACCTCATGCACCAACATGTTAAGGACACTACCAGAGTGAGAGGGGAGGATGAACCAGCAAGATTGGACCTTGTGTTCACCCTGGGCAGCTCAGGCATTGAGGACATCAAGTATGAGAGTCCCCTAGGAGCTAGCGACCACGTGGTTCTGTGCTTTGAATACATAGTAGAGCTGCAAGTGGAGAGAATAACAGGAGTAGAATGGGAAAAGCCTGACTATAAAAGAGGGGACTACATAGGGTTGAAGAACTTCCTGCGGGAGGTCCAGTGGGACAGAGAACTGGCAGGAAAGCCAGTAAATGAAATGATGGAATATGTAGCAACAAAATGCAAGGAGGCAGTGGAAAGGTTCATTCCCAAGGGCAACAGTAACAACGGGAAGACCAGAACGAGCCCCTGGTTTACCCGACGGTGTAAGGAGGCAAAAACAAAGTGCAATAGAGAATGGAAAAAGTACAGAAGGCAGAGAACACACGAAAATAGGGAGATCAGTCGCAGAGCCAGGAATGAGTACGCACAGGTAAGGAGGGAGGCCCAGCGACAGTATGAAAATGACATAGCATCGAGAATCAAGACTGACCCGAAACTGTTGTATAGCCACATCAGGAGGAAGACAACAGTCAAAGACCAGGTGATCAGATTAAGGACAGAAGGTGGAGAACTCACAAGAAATGATCAGGAGGTATGTGAGGAGCTGATCAGGAGATTTAAGGAAGTTTTTACAGTAGAGACAGGAAGGGCTGTGGGAAGACAGCACAGAAGGGAACATCAAGAGGGAATATACCAACAAGTGTTGGATGACATACGAACAACTGAGGAGGAGGTGAAGAAGCTCTTAAGTGACCTTGACACCTCAAAGGCGATGGGACCGGACAACATCTCCCCATGGGTCCTTAGAGAAGGAGCAGAGATGCTGTGTGTGCCTCTAACCACAATCTTCAACACATCCCTTGAAACTGGGCAACTACCTGAGAAATGGAAGACAGCTAATGTAGTCCCCATATTTAAGAAAGGAAACAGAAACGAGGCACTAAACTACAGACCTGTGTCTCTGACATGTATTGTGTGCAAAGTCATGGAGAAGATTATCAGGAGGAGAGTGGTCGAACACCTGGAAAGGAACAAGATTATAAATGAAAACCAGCATGGGTTCATGGAAGGCAAATCCTGTATCACAAACCTCCTGGAGTTTTATGACAAGGTAACAGAAGTAAGACACGAGAGAGAGGGGTGGGTAGATTGTGTTTTCCTAGACTGCAGGAAGGCCTTTGACAGAGTTCCCCACAAGAGATTAGTGCAGAAGCTGGAGGATCAGGCACACGTAAAAGGAAGGGCACTGCAATGGATAAGGGAATACCTGACAAGGAGACAGCAACGAGTCATGGTACGTGAAGAGGTATCACAGTGGCCGCCTGTTACGAGCGGGGTCCCACAGGGGTCAGGTCTAGGACCAGTGCTATTTTTGATATAAGTGAACGACATGATGGAAGGAATAGACTCTGAAGTGTCCCTGTTCGCAGATGACGTGAAGTTGATGAGAAGAATTAAATCAGACGAGGATGAGGCAGGACTGCAAAGAGACCTGGAGAGGCTGGACATGTGGTCCAGTAACTGGTTTCTCGAATTCAATCCAGCCAAATGCAAAGTCATAAAGATTGGGGAGGGGCAAAGAAGACCGCAGACAGAGTATAGGCTAGGTGGACAAAGACTACAGACCTCACTCAGGGAGAAAGACCTTGGGGTGACCATAACACCGAGCACATCACCGGAGGCACACATCAACCAAATAACTGCTGCAGCATACGGGCGCCTGGCAAACCTGAGAATAGTGTTCCGATACCTTAATAAGGAATCGTTCAAGACACTGTACACTGTGTATGTTAGGCCCATACTGGAGTATGCAGCACCAGTCTGGAACCCACACCTGGTCAAGCACGTCAAGAAGTTAGAGAAAGTACAAAGGTTTGCAACAAGGCTAGTCCCAGAGCTCAAGGGAATGTCGTACGAGGAAAGGTTAAGGGAAATCGGACTGACGACACTGGAGGACAGAAGGGTCAGGGGAGACATGATAACGACATACAAGATACTGCAGGGAATAGACAAGGTGGACAGAGATAGGATGTTCCAGAGAGGGGACACAGGGACAAGGGGTCACAACTGGAAGCTGAAGACTCAGACGAGTCACAGGGACGTTAGGAAGTATTTCTTCAGTCATAGAGTTGTCAGGAAGTGGAATAGCCTAGCAAGTGAAGTAGTGGAGGCAGGAACCATACATAGTTTTAAGAAGAGGTATGACAAAGCTCGGGAAGCAGAGAGAGAGAGGATCCAGTAGCGATCAGTGAAGAGGCGGGGCCAGGAGCTGAGTCTCGACCCCTGCAACCACAATTAGGTGAGTACACACACACACACACACACACACACACACACACACACACACACACACACACACACACACACACACACACACACACACACACACACACACACAGTCATAGAGTAGTCAGGCCATGGAATAGCCTAGAAAGTGATGTGGTGGAGGCAGGAACCATACATAGTTTTAAGGCGAGGTATGATAGAGCTCATGGGGCAGGGAGAGAGAGGACCTAGTAGCAATCAGCGAAGAGGCGGGGCCAGGAGCTGTGAATCGACCCCTGCAACCACAAATAGGTGAGTACACACCTGGCTCCTGGACCTGGAGTTCAACCCTGTCAAGTGCAAAGTCACAAAGATCAGGAAAGGTCAAAGAAGATTTGCAGACAGAATACAGCCTAGGGGGCCAAAGACTACAAACCTCACTTAAGGAAAAGGATTTTGGGGTGAGGATAGTACTGAACATATCTTCTGAGGCACACATCAACTAAATAACTGCTGCAACACATGGGCGACTAGGAAACCTAAGAACAGCTTTCCAACATCTCAGTAAGGAGTCGTTCAGGACTCTGTACACCGTGTACATCAGGCCTATATTAGAGTATGCAGCACCAATTTGGAACCCATACCTGGGCAAGGACGTCAGGAAATTGGAAAAAGTGCAAAGGTTTGCAATGAGACTAGTCCCGGAGCTAAGAGGCATGTCCTATGATGAGAGGTTAAGGGAAATTGACCTTATGACACTGGAGGACAGGAGGCACAGGGATGGCATGATAACAACATATAAAATACTGAGAGGAATCGACAAGATGGACAGAGATAAGATGTTCCAGGGATGGGACACAGCAACAAGAGGGTCACAATTGGAAGTTGAAGACTCAGAGGAGTCACAGAGATGTTAGGAAGTATTTCTTCTGTCTCCACCACTTCACCACAGTGAAGTGGTGGAGGGAGGATCAATACATAGCTTTAAGAAGAGGTATGATAAAGCTCACAGAGCAGGGAGTGAGTGACCCAGTAGCGACCAGTGAAGAGGAGGAACCAGAAGCTATGAATTGACCCCTGCAACCACAATTAGGTGAGTACACAAGAAACAGAGAGGGAGGAGGAGTTGAACTGCTCATCAAAAACCAATGGAGTTTTGAGGAGATGGAGGACTAGTGCGAGGTGTAGCAGTTGACTACATAGCAGGAACATTTCAGACTGAGGGCCCGAAAGTGATAATAGCAGTGATGCACAATCTGCCACCAAACAGCTGGAGACCAAGACAAGAGTACGTTGAAAGCAACAGAGCGATGGTGGCCACACTAGCCCAAGGGTAGAGCAAAATTACTCATCGTGGGGGAATTCAACCACAGGGAGACTGACTGGGAAAACCTGAACCATGCAGGGAGACCAGAGACATGGAGGACCAAGATGCTGCAGGCATCCTGGTTGGATATCCTCAGTACCCCATTTATTTTATCTTTGTTTATCCCCATCTTCCACATAGTATACTTCAATTATGTCTCTCCTCATTTTTTCTTTCAAGAGAGTGAAGGTTCAGGGTTCTCAATCTATCCTTTTAAGTAATATTCCTTATACAGTGGACTGAATACTGTTCTGCTCTCTGGATGTTTTCCAATAAATTTATATCCATTCTGTAGTATGGAGACCTAAAGTGAACTGTATAATCTAAGTGAAGTCTCACTAGTGATTTACAGAGCTATAAGATAATCTCTGGACTGCTGTTACTGTTGGCACCACCAACACAGGCACCAGTGACTAATCATACATTGATACCACCAACACAGGAACCAGTGATTAATGATACATTGGCACCAACAACACAGGCACCGGTGACTAATAGTATGCTGACACCCCAACACAGGTGATGCTAGCATCCCTCAGGCATGACTTTGCTTACTAGGAAGTAATCTGCCTCCTTTGTTCATTCCTCTCATAGCCTAAAAACTCCAATGGTTTTTAATTTGCAGCGCAACTCCTCCCATTCTATCTCTGTCCTTCACAATTTGACAGCCACTAGGAAAGGTGCATCTATCACCATTAGTTTTGTTCCTGTGACTGCCACGATGTCTGTGGATACCTCTGCTAATCGCTCATTCCAATCATAGATATTTTTTTAATTCCATCTGCAATGGGAATGGTGGACAGTCATAATTTACCAGGGTTATTTTCCTGAAAACTGTGGTACCAATGATTTTTCATGACTTATGGACCAAAAAACATGGGAAAAATAGGGATGCATTACACAGATCTCCATTTGTAAGACCTAGGGTAAGCCAGCTGTTGACTCAAATTTAAAAGTTTATTTCAAAATATTACTGACATAGAATAGCAAAAAGCTGATGACTCAGACATATGTGCAACACCTGGATATCTTTATTATGAAGAGGTTACACCAACCAGGGACTTCTGCACTTCATGAGAACTTATTAACTGAAGGCAGCACATATCTTCCACAGAATGGGAAACATGAGCATTAATGACCCTCAAAAACACCAGCACTCGCACCAACAACATACAGCAATTTTATCGCATACATACTTGCCTAGAATGAGGTAAAAAGTAATCAGAAAGCGGTCTATATTATCTTCCTTTCGTTGCTCCTTGTCTTTGTTGCTACAGAAGTGTATACAGTTAACACGGCCTT
The DNA here is from genome assembly GCF_038502225.1 of Cherax quadricarinatus. Lineage (NCBI taxonomy): Eukaryota > Metazoa > Arthropoda > Malacostraca > Decapoda > Parastacidae > Cherax > Cherax quadricarinatus. Next base: position 22,218,074 of record NC_091334.1, on the reverse strand, counting down.
CAGTGGCCAAAAATGGCTGAATGTGGGGTCTGTCTCTGTCCGCATCTCTATCTGTCTGTGTCTGTCTATATGCCCATCTGCCTGTCTCTCTCTCACCTGTGGCCTTCGTCTTCACTGCGTCATAAACGCTATGATTTTCTCTTTTAGTACAGCTTTACACTTAATTAATCATCAACATATTGAATGGAGATGAATGATACTTGGGACCTGACGATCTGTTGGAGTGTGAGCAGGGTAATATTTAGCGAAGGGATTCAGGGAAACCGGTTATTTTCATATAGTCGGACTTGAGTCCTGGAAATGGGAAGTACAATGCCTGCACTTTAAAGGAGGGGTTTGGGATATTGGCAGTTTGGAGGGATATGTTGTGTATCTCTATACGTATATGCTTCTAAACTGTTATATTCTGAGCACCTCTGCAAAAGCAGTGATAATGTGTGAGTGTGGTGAAAGTGTTGAATGATGATGAAAGTATTTTCTTTTTGGGGATTTTCTTTCTTTTTTTTGGGTCACCCTGCCTCGGTGGGAGACGACCGACTTGTTGAAAAAAAAAAAAAAAAAAAATATTCAATAACAATATAAATACAACTAGCATGGGTAAATGAGTATTTAAGTTTCAAGGTGTGTAATAGCTGTGTAATACATTACACTAGCTGTGTGAGTAACCTACCAGCCACCACTACTACCACCACCACCACCACCACCATCACCACCACCTCCACTAACCATAATCTCAACCACAATTTCTTTGAAATTGTAAGAGTTTCATACTTAATTGTCCCCTGGCACCTCCAGCATCAATGTATTCTTTCTGGGTGCCATAATTAACTTCCAGAGATGAAGCAAGGTGATAAGAGCAATGAAAATAGAGAGGATTGTCACAGAGAGACTATTGTAAGAAATGTGTCAAGAGACTAGTTTGTTTACACCAAGCAGTGATGCTAGGCCTCCCTTATTGGTCTAGCACTTAGTTATGATTATAATAATAGGCCTTCCCCTCCACACCGAAACAATGGTCTTGACCAAGGGATAGTAAGATACTCCTTAAGGTAATGCACTCCACTAACTCTGCTTGAGGTCCTTAACAGTAATTTCACGTTACAAGTGGAAACGGAAAACTAAATTTAAATTGCAGAATATTGAAAATGTGAGAGTGAAACAATAAACCTCTGGTGGTATTGTGTACCAGAATGACACACAGCAGTGGTAATATTGTGCATGAGGGTGAAATAATACAAGAAGTGGGTACTCACAGGTTTTGTAGGCATCCTTGACCAGGTCAGAGTCAAGGGCGTGGTGCATCTCGTAAAGTGAACGACCCATCAGTTCCTCCCCACGATAACCGCAAAACTCTCCCACACTGTGGAGAATACCTGTGTTACTGGTGTCTTGTTTCAATCACAGAGTCTCTCATACACTCTCAACTAAAAACAGATTCTCATGCACTCACACACTCACTCATACAAAATGTACACAGGAACAAGCCAGTTCCTGGAAAAATTCTAGAAATCAAAAGACAGAGGAGAGAAACGAATGTGTGTTGGCAAGAAGAGAACCAAGGGAAAATTTGAGAATGACATATATTAAGACAAAAGGAAGAAAGGAAAGCTCAAAAGAAACAATAAGAAAGTTTTTGAGAAGTTAACAAATGATTAAAAAAGGTGTGTCAGCAATACCAGAGAGTCAAGGAAAAACAGGTGATGAAACTTCTGAACCAGATATATCAAAATCAATGGTACCCGAGAAAATGTTATCATGGATTCTGTGAGAGAAAGCAGAACACTGTCTGAGCCATCAATTAAATGCAACACTAAGGAGCAATTTCCAGAGATTTGGAAGGCAGTGAATGTAGTTCCAATGTTTACGAAAGGAGGATACAGACAGGAAGCATTAGACTACAAGTTAGTGCCACTGACATGCATGCTATGTAAGGTAAGGGAGAAGATAATTAGGAGATTAGTGGAGCACATAGAGAGAAGTACTTTCATAAGCAATTATCAATGGTTCTGAGATAGTAAGTTCTACCTCACAAACTTGCTGGATTTATAAACAAACTGAGATAGAAAAGAAAGGAATAGGAATTACATATTCTTGGACTATAAACAAACATTTGACATTGTACCTCACAAGAGATGGGGACAAAAATTTAGGGAGCAGGCAGGAATAAGAGGAAATTTAGGGAGCAGGCAGGACAAAGAGGAAATTTAAGGAGCAGGCAGGACAAAGAGGAAATTTAAGGAGCAGGCAGGACAAAGAGGAAATTTAAGGAGAAGGCAGGACTAAGAGGAAGTTTAAGAAGGAAGGACTGAGAGGAAATGCATTACAGTGGATCAAAGAATATTTTATGGAAAGGAGATAAAGAATGATTATACGAGAAGAGGTGTCAGAATGGGCAAGTGTAGCAGGTGAGGTTCCACAAGGATAGGTACTGAAACCAGAATTTTCTGTTTGTATATTATGTGAAATTAATGAGAATAAAGCTAATGCAGCCAAGGGAAGGCTGTAAAAAAAGATCTTGATAAATTGCAGGACACAGACACTGACTGCAAGAATAAAGCAACACCATCCTGCATAAGCATAAAGGAGAACACTGAAAACTTTAAGCCAAGTATCCTGTCAGATAGGATCTGGTTTCCAAGAAAAAAAGATGTCAAGCCTCAGATTACCTTAAACAGGAATACTACATAAGCAACTACAAGCAAGCAATGTGAAAACACTCAGTAGATTCTCTAGGTCACCCAACAAACAGCCCAAGCCCTAGGTGGCACACAGTAATCAGTCCAAATACCTGCTGCACCTCCTGACTACAATCTTCCAAAAAAATACAGCCTGCAAGATCCTTATAAGCATCGTCTTTGCTCACCTACACAATGTAACCCAGCCAGAATTCATCAATACAATAATGTAATGAAATAACTCTTCTTCCAAAGTAAGTTTACAAAGATGAACTTCCCAGAGGATATACCATAAGTTGAAATACTGTTACAATCTTGCTGTTTATCCTTTAGGACCTGTCAACATATGTAACATTTCCCACTGTGTATACACCTTGTATGTCCACCCTGTCTATGGGAACCCAACTCAAGGAACAACCTCCAGCCAACAAACATCCCACAGCAGACAGACATTACTGTCAGGAGAGGCCTTTCCCCAATCATCTTTTACACTGCTGATTTAAATATGTGCACAATAAATGTACATGAAATACATAAGACTCTGGATATGGAAAAGTAAACAGCTGACAGAATCCTGAAAGAACTATTAAGATGTCCCTACAGATACCCAGTGAAGTGTGATGAATATTCTGATATACACCTCCTCAGCCTCTGATTCTCTGAGAAACTCAAAAGTTCATATACTGAACAGTGACATGATCTCTCTAAATTGATGACAAAATAAAGTTCACATTTCTCCCATCCAAAGTAGATATGCCCCTTATTATTTTTCTCGATTTCTACTATTTACAAAGAACTTCCTTCCTTTATTTCATACCAGTCCCTCACCTCCCTTCCCTTCCTTTTCCATTCTTCCCTCTTTGTCATCCATGTTATGATGACCAACTTAAGCAAGAAATTAGACTAGCTACTGTACTTAAATTCCAGCCAATGTTATAAAAAAAAAAAAAAAAACTGGAGGAGACAAAAGACCAGAAAATAAGTACAGATTCAGGGGACAGAAGCTCCAAAAGTCATTCAAACAGAAAATCCTAAGGGTGAGCACAGTGCTGAGCACATCATCAGAGGTGCACATCAGCCAAAAATCCTCTCCACTGAATGCTCGTTTGGTGAATCAAAGTGAAATTATTCATGACCCACTATATGACATATCTGTCCCATCATGGAATATACAGCACCAGAATGGAACCCATACCTAAAAAATCATGTTTAGAAACTGGAGAAAGTGCAGAGGTATGCACTGAGACTAGTTCCAGAGCTATGGGGAATGAGCCATAAGGAGAGACTACAACAACTGAACATGATGGCATTAGTGGATAAAAGATTCAGAGGAGACATGATTGAGACATTCAGAGGACTTGAGAAGATGAATAGGAATAGAGTAATCAAGAGATGTCAGGAAATATATCTTTAACATCAGGTTTTCAAAAATGGAATGGCATGGAAAAAGAAGTGGTGGAGGTAGATGCCATACATAATTTCATGACTAGGTAGAAGAGGGTCCATCAGGCTAAGAGGGTGTAAATCCCCTGCACTTTCACATATTCCCCAGTCTACCCCCCCCCCCCCACACACACACACTTCACATAATTACTGAGAGAATGTCATATAAATTACAAATAATTTTAATTAAATTTAGCAAAATATGCAAAAGAAGGAAAAAAAAATTCAGTTTCTACAGACTTGATATTTGGGAGTTGGAATTAGGTAGGGAGGAGGGGAGGGGGAGTGGGGAGGGAAAGTGAGGGAGGGCAAAGAGGTAGGGAATTTTTGAAATTAGGGGAGAGATGGAGAGAAGACTGGGGGAGTTTGGGAAACTGGACTGACAAAGATGAGGAAAGTGGTGAGAGAGAGATGGAGGGAAAAAGAATGGAATGTGAAAAAGTTGAAAAGGGGACATAAGAAGGTTGGAAAGAAGGATAAGATAAAAATGGGGATGGTGGTGTGAGTTATTACTCTTGTTGTAAAAGAAAAAAGACCTGGGTGCAGTGACCTAGATACATGTGCCTAGGTGAAGGGGATCTAGGCACATATGACCTAGATGCAGGGATCTAGGCACATAGGCCCTAGGTGTAGGGGACCTAGATATACAGGACCTAGGTGCAAGGGGACCTAGATACAATTCACTTACTTGTCATCAACATAGGTGAACTTCATGTCGAGAGAGTGCTTGCTAACAAAGGTTTGTTTGTCCAGTGGGAACTCGATGTTAGACGGGTGAGGCACAGGTGAACCCAGTGCCACCAACCAAGCCTCCTTCTCTCCACCTACCATCTCTCCGCTCACCTGCACCACCTGTCAACCAACACACTGGTTATTTCCACCTCTCACCACCTGCTGACTTCCCCACACATTACTCAAACAATTGTATTTATCTGCTGTTTTTTATGATGCACACGTGTCAACCGACTATTGATGGTAAGCCTACCAGCCCTTGCTACAGAGATCCTTCTCAAATTTAATCCTTTTTACACAAAATAATACAAAAATGGACCCTTTTTACACATAACAATATAAGAATAGAGGACATATAGCACTGTACCTACAACTGATATTTGCATGTTGCATCCAATTGTACCCACAGGAAGTGTGCCTCATCCCTCTCCCCCCACAAAAAATGGTGTCAATCACTGGCATTAGTTGGTATGCACCTTACCACCCTATACCAATATTTTTGACAAGCCCGTGGTTTTAGTCAAGTGTTGTGGGGCACAGCCTACCAGAACATAGTAATACCCAAGACCCATACTACTCGACTGTGTTGGATTACCCTGTCTCAATAACCATGCTATGTACATAACCCTGAGGATAATTTCTGCTACTAGCTTTGTGAATTCTGCTACTAGCTCTATACAGTACTTCCTGCAACATCATCAACTACGTTATGATCAATAATTTGTCTGCCTCTTACAATGCTAAGCCAGGGAGGCCAAAAACCCTAGTTTTCTTAATATACATACATGTACTAAAAATGACACGCAATTATATCCTCAAATGAATCAACATCATGTACAAATTTCGAAACAATCTTAGTAACCAAATCTAAGCTTGTTAAAATTTATACAATGTAAAGTAGCTTAATCTTACCGAGCCTATCAAGCATCAGTCTAAATTTTGCAAGTATTATTGAATCTTAGTGAGATATATTAATTTTTAAATGCAGTCAATAATAGGGTAAAGAATAGATGAGACTGAAGAAATTTAATGAACTTAGATAATAAACAACCTAAACTGGTTTGAAAAAAAATTCTATAGTAAACTTGTTAATTTGAAAAAAATTTCACTTTCACTTTGTTTTGTCTGCTTTTTATTACTAGTCTATTATTGTTGCTGTTATTGTATGTTGGTCAGTAAGACCCGAGTCATGCAGAACAAGTGTTAAACATGATCTAACGGCTGTTTTTATAAATTTTTAAGTTTAATTAATAAGAACAGTATTTTCCGAGTTTCTTTACATTTGATAATGACATACATACTGTATTTGGTTACAAAAAATCCTGATGATAGTGAGTGAATTTAAATCAAAGCATTAATAATCATAAACTCTAACAAATATGTTTGGAAACTATTGTTCTATGTTACTATGAAATAAATATACTTCTGCAAAACTCACTCACTCTCATATATACACACAAATGTCCTATAAGCTGGGCATCCCAGCTTATAGGACATTTGTTGCCGAGTGGTAGAGAGCATTACTTGAGAACCTTGTCAGTTTCCCTGTAGTGGGACCGAGCCCTGCTGACTGCAATCTCTCTCCCTAATTATCAATTATATTTTTTCTTAAAAGCATAAGTAATTAAGGAATGAACATTCCTATGTACAAAAGCACAACTGTTACTACAACATAACCTATTATAACACACTGAGGACCACAGACAACAGGAAGGAAATACTCGCCTTGTAGGAAGCACTCTTGAGATTGACGGAGCGACCTTTGGCAGTAAGAGTGCACTTAAGTCTGAGGAAGGCATAGCGAGGCTCTTGCAACTCTTTGGCTGACATGAGTTCCCGCACTTCTTCGTGGTCGCACGGATGAGTATATTCGTAAAGTGACTGTCCCATCACATCCACCTGTAACATCATTACATACATTAATGATCCCTGTAGCATTCTTATATATCCATGATCTCACTACTGCAAAACACCTTCATGGCTCTAGTGGGCTCACAAGGCTGATAATAAATGAGGTATTTCCTGAGTGATATCACATACTAAGGATAGATAATAGATGCCAATTACTGCTAATTAAAGAAATGTGGAGTTTCAAAAATAATGTGCAGCATAGGCAGAGGAAACACTAAGACAAGAGGGTCTAAAAATATATCAAAAACTTACAGAGTTCCACTCAATGTGATGACCAAGACAGGAGTACAAGCAGAATAGTAGAGCAGTGGTATAAATCCTGGAAGACGTAGCATAAAGAGTTAAGAGAACAGAGGCCAAACTGCTGATTGCTTTAGACATTAGTTAAAAGGAAATAGATTGTGAGAGCTGGGAATAACAGGGAGGACTAAAAATATTAAAGGAACCAACAAGCCAGAATCTGGTAAGTAGCCTAGAAACCAGTGACCACGTGGTCATGTATTTCCACTACCTGGCAGAGGTGGGAATAGAGACGAGGGATAGAGAGAGATGCAAGAAAAACAAAAGTACAGGAGGTAATTATGCAGCAATAGCCTAGTTGAATAGGCAATCAACAGGAAAGCATAATGTCAGGCCAGGTTGCCAATGAACAAAATAAACCAAAACTGGTGATATGTGCAGTGGGAAAGCAAAAATGGAAAGTGAGACAGTGTGCATAGTACACGTGCTGATGGAGAAACTTCTTATGATAAGCCAAGAAGTCACTGACCACTTGATATCACGAAAAAGAATGAAAGTATAAACCACACAAAGAGCACAAGGTTTACAAAGAAGTGGAGTGAGGCAAAAGTTTAAAGTAAAAGGCCATGGATAACATACAGAAAAAGGAGGATGGTACAAAATGGCAAATTAAATAGAATAATTAGAAACGACTATGTATGGATAAAAATGAACACTGATATAATGAATAACATGAGCAAAGGATACAACAGAACTAAAGCTGACATAGCCAGAGAAAATGTGGAAGATAACGGTAAGAAAACAGGTAATGATAATGAAAAGTAAGACTACCACCTGAAGGAGAAGAGTCATACAGATATATAGACTCACCTGGGGAAGGCCGAGGAAAGCGATGATGTTCTCAGAGGTGTAGACAATGTCACCGTCGGTAGAGAGGACGAGAAGGAAGCCATCAAGAGCCTTGAGCAGCAGAGCATCCATTTCTATGTCCAATTTGCTGCTGTTGCCTTTACTGTCATTCTTACAGACCACCTTGCTCAAGCCTGTAGTGACACAAACAAAACATTCACTTAATTCAAAACATAAAGCATAATAAATATAATGTAGGCCTTATTCATTCATTCTTTCCTTTCTTTACCACCCTCTCTTCCTTCCTTCCTTCCTTCCTCTCTCTCTCTCTCTCTCTCTCTAACACACACACACAACACTGGAACAGACTGCCCAGAGAAGTTGCAAACAGGAAAAAATCAGTATTTTAAGAAGCAATTAAATGAGTATTTTACAAATGTGGATTTAATTGGATTCAGAGCTGTGACTAACTAGATACAATGCAACACATGACTAGACACGATGCAACACCTGAGTAGACACAATGCAACACATGACTAGACACAATGCAACACCTGACTAGATTCAATACAACACATGACAAGACAATGCAACACGACTAGCCATAATGCAACACCTGACAAGCCACAATGCAATACCTGACTAGACATAATACAACAGTAGACCAGATGTACTGAAGCTGATTGTAGCAACTGAAACTCTGATGATAATTCATTAACAATGCAAGACCACTTAAGGATAATCTAGATTTACCTGTGACTACCTATGACCTGTTTCAAGAGTTTTCCTAATTTCGCAACCCACCTTTGAGCCAGGCGCCCCTCTTTTCACTGAAGGGGGAGGGGGGTTTCTCATTATTGGCTGATCGATGATGAAAACCCCCCTGGAGCACAGGGGGTTAGGTTAGGCTGACAGTATGCCATGCACTGGAGCACAGTGCATGGCATACTGCCAATGGCTTCTCTGAAGTCGAGCGGGGTTAGGTTACATTGGAAACCTTGGAAATGTTGGTAGAGTTTTCCATCTCATTCACAGAAAGTTCATTTGGGTTTTCAGCCTTTAGTCCGATTAACGGTTCGCTGAATACAGGATTATAGTGGGACTTCAGCACTTTACTCATTTCTTTGCTGACATCTGTGTATCATCCATCCTGTTTGAGCACGGGTCTGACACTGGATGTGGTTTTTGGCCTGGATTCTTTTCAGTTTTATGAACTGCTTTCAGCTCCCTCTGTCTCTCTCCTGCACTCTGAATGATTCTTTCAATCTGAGTTCATTACCCTCTCTTGCTTTAGCCAGCGTTTCTTTCCGCACTTCAGTTAGTCTGGCACATCTGAGAAGCTTTGATTTCCTTCGCCTGTATATGGAGCATCTCTGTCTAACTTGCATCTTCCGTTACCTTACTGGTTTGTACCTGGTGTATACTATTAGTGCCACGGAGTTAATTCTCTTGAGACACTGGTTCAGAGCCACGGTCAATAAATCTTCCCAATATGTCTCGTTAAGGACATGGTTTCTTTGATCCCAGTTGATGTTCTTGTTGTGGAAGTTGGTGAAAATACCTTCACTGCTATTAGTACATTGTTGTTCCAGACCAGTAAGCATGCAGATCTGAAACTGGATTATTATTATTATAATCAAGGGGAAGCGCTAAACCCGGAGGATTATACAGCGCCTGGGGGGGGGATATGGAAGGCATTCAGGCTTAATTCGGAGAACTGGAGCACAGATCCAATTTCCTAAATCAAGAGCCCCTCACCAACATCAAGGAACCTTCCTTGAGGGGTCTGAAACTGGAATAGGCTGTGATCTGAATTTACTGTCATCGACAAGGTTATATTCCGTACCTGCTCGTCAATATTAATGAATATAAGCTCAAGGGTATTTTCTGGTCTTGTCAGTTCCATTATTTACTGGCTTTGAGGCAAATTTATCAGTTTAAATAGTTCATTTGTGAGAGACTGTTCATGTGTGCTTCCTCTTGGAATTACTGTTGCTATTGCAGTATGTATTTGTTACATTGTTCCATTTTAAATGTCTTAAATTAAAATTACCAAACAACAAGATATCTGACGTTGAAAGATTTTCAGACAATTCAAATTTTTATAACAACTCCTTTAAAGTGTTGAGAAGTTGTATCTGGCGGCTTATATACGAGTACAATTGTTCTTAATTTTTAATGTCACAACACCATAATGATCGTCACCACCGCTCCTTCCCACCATCACTAACACTGCTGTTGTTGCTGCTGCTGCTGCTGCTGCTTTTGCTGCCATCGAAAAGTACATTAACAGTAACAAAAGCAAAAACAGTAGCAGCAGAAACAGCAATAACAGTAGCAGCAGAAACAGCAATAACAGTAGCAGCAGAAACAGCAATAACAGTAGCAGCAGAAACAGCAATAACAGTAACAGCAGCAAACAACAACACGGTAGCAACACCAGTAACGAGTTCAACAACAGCAGCAGCAGCAACAACAATAGTAACAACAGAAGATGTAACAATAACAACATCAGTAGAGTATGGGTCATGTTGTGTAACTGTTCAGAATGTATTCAGTCTTCGCCCTTATATACAGACTGTTTGGATGAGTCAGTGGGTGGTGGGCATCAGCGCTGGGGGGGGCACAGAAATCTTGCAGTCTGAGAGTGTGGACACGTTACTGTGGCTCTGTTCTGCAACCACTAAACAAGCTAAGAAAAGCAATTGTTTTATCTGGTGAAAAGATGTGCCTTACAAATTTAATATCATTATCCACCCTGAGCCGGATACCAGACCCATATATAATATATATACCTGCCTACAGACTTCCACATTCTCAGTGCACAGTCGATGAGGAACTTATCACAAAGATGCTGTAGGACAAAGGTTGCCACTCCAAGCAGTTCCCCGTGGAATGAACCACTGATCCTTCTACCAAAGAAAGCAAAACATAGCACCCTATCATTGTTTTTACCGACTCAATTTAAAGACGATCCCAGATCGCTTTCTCCTTCCTGCCCTGCGTAACTTGTTAAAGGAACTTTAGTGACAATGTTATCTCAACACCCTACTCATTACAGGGGTTTAGGCAAGTCCCTCTTCATGACAGCCAAGAATTACACATCTTTTCCACCCCTTACAGGTCATTATCACAGCTTTAGAATGGCATCTGAGTTAAGGTTAAGCCTTATTACATTTTCAAAGACTGATAGCAAGAACAATCCTACTTCATTTGCCAGGAAAGTCTCAAGATGAAGATAATTACTCCGTTACTAAACATGATGCATTAGTCATTTTATGGGCTCTAAAACAATTTTGAGACATCAGCATCCAGCCCATGTCATGACAGATCATGCACCGCTAATCCATATGTTATAAATAACCAAGTGGACATTCAGCAAGATAGTATTTGATCAGTCAGGAGTTCAATCCCACATTTGCACACTTGTCTGGCAAGTAGAACATGATTGCTGATGCACTGTCACGTCATGTTGCAACTAAAGTGAGTTCTCCTTTTACAGTTGAGGGCGTTAAATGTGCTAAGACAAGTATTCTAATTTGGTCTAGTATGATTAAATTCCTGACCAAAGAGGACAACAACTTATCAGTCACCTGTATAAATCAGTGATTTAGTATTGAATAACAAACTGCTGTACAGAGTTGTCAGTACTGGAAGGTCTAGTAGCACTGTTCATTAGTTCATGATACCTTCCATCTTGGTGGATGCAGCCCTTCACCTAATCCACAATGTCCCTAATGTCTCTCGCCCAGGAGGACAGCTCCATCAAGCAAGTGAGGTTGAACTACTACTAGCCTCGTGTGACAACCCATATATGTGACTATGTACAACATTGTGAACAATATATGCTCTACAAGGGCAATGTAGGTAAGGGGCTCCAAACCAATTCAAATTTATCCTGACACCACTGAACACCGAGTCTCTGTTGACCCACTAACTTCCAGCCCCTATCCCAGATAAAACCAGAGAAACTATCGCACATGTGTTCAAGGAGACAATCATCTATCGACACACCACGTCTAAATCTATTGTTACTGACAATAGGGGGTGAGTTTTGCAATCCTGTGCTCGACAAGCTGTGTAATCTTTATAAAACAACAAGTCGACCATTGTAGCACACCATCCTGTCGAGAGAACGCAAAATAAAATCCTTAATGCACTTAGGGTAACCATAGATTCTAAGAGCCTTATGTGGGATGAAACAAACCCTGACGTGCAGTGTTTACCTGGAGAGAGTTCCGGGGGTGTCACCAACTCTGCCCTAAATGTTACAATATGAGCCTCACCACATTATGCCCTGTATGATGTTGGCAAAAGACTTCTTCATGAGCCGTTATAGTCATCACCTTCACTATGTTGTCGAACACCTTCCTGATGCACAGACAGGTATGATGTAGTGCCTGACCTGATGCACAGACAGGTATGATGTAGTGCCTGACCTGATGCACAGACAGGTATGATGTAGTGCCTGACCTGATGCACAGACAGGTATGATGTAGTGACTGACCTGATGCACAGAGAGGTATGATGTAGTGCCTGACTTGATGCACAGACAGGTATGATGTAGTGCCTGACCTGATGCACAGACAGGTATGATGTAGTGACTGACCTGATGCACAGAGAGGTATGATGTAGTGCCTGACCTGATGCACAGACAGGTATGATGTAGTGCCTGACCTGATGCACAGACAGGTATGATATAGTGCCTGACCTGATGCACAGACAGGTATGATGTAGTGCCTGACCTGATGCACAGACAGGTATGATATAGTGCCTGACCTGATGCACAGACAGGTATGATATAGTGCCTGACCTGATGCACAGACAGGTATGATGTAGTGACTGACCTGATGCACAGACAGGTATGATATAGTGACTGACCTGATGCACAGACAGGTATGATATAGTGACTGACCTGATGCACAGACAGGTATGATATAGTGCCTGACCTGATGCACAGACAGGTATGATGTAGTGACTGACCTGATGCACAGACAGGTATGATATGGTGCCTGACCTGATGCACAGACAGGTATGATATAGTGCCTGACCTGATGCACAGACAGGTATGATGTAGTGACTGACCTGATGCACAGACAGGTATGATATAGTGCCTGACCTGATGCACAGACAGGTATGATGTAGTGACTGACCTGATGCAGACAGGTATGATGTAGTGACTGACCTGATGCACAGACAGGTATGATATAGTGACTGACCTGATGCACAGACAGGTATGATGTAGTGCCTGACCTGATGCACAGACAGGTATGATGTAGTGACTGACCTGATGCACAGAAAGGTATGATATAGTGCCTGACCTGATGCACAGACAGGTATGATGTAGTGACTGACCTGATGCAGACAGGTATGATATAGTGCCTGACCTGATGCACAGACAGGTATGATATAGTGCCTGACCTGATGCACAGACAGGTATGATGTAGTGACTGACCTGATGCACAGACAGGTATGATATAGTGCCTGACCTGATGCACAGACAGGTATGATATAGTGCCTGACCTGATGCACAGACAGGTATGATGTAGTGACTGACCTGATGCACAGACAGGTATGATATAGTGCCTGACCTGATGCACAGACAGGTATGATATAGTGCCTGACCTGATGCACAGACAGGTATGATGTAGTGACTGACCTGATGCACAGACAGGTATGATATAGTGCCTGACCTGATGCACAGACAGGTATGATGTAGTGACTGACCTGATGCACAGACAGGTATGATGTAGTGACTGACCTGATGCAGACAGGTATGATGTAGTGCCTGACCTGATGCACAGACAGGTATGATGTAGTGACTGACCTGATGCACAGACAGGTATGATATAGTGCCTGACCTGATGCACAGACAGGTATGATATAGTGCCTGACCTGATGCACATACAGGTATGATATAGTGCCTGACCTGATGCACAGACAGGTATGATGTAGTGACTGACCTGATGCACAGACAGGTATGATATAGTGCCTGACCTGATGCACAGACAGGTATGATATAGTGCCTGACCTGATGCACAGACAGGTATGATATAGTGCCTGACCTGATGCACAGACAGGTATGATATAGTGCCTGACCTGTTGCACAGACAGGTATCATATAGTGCCTGACCTTGCACAGACAGGTATGATATAGTGCCTGACCTGATGCACAGACAGGTATGATATAGTGCCTGACCTGATGCACAGACAGGTATGATATAGTGCCTGACCTGATGCACAGACAGGTATGATATAGTGCCTGACCTGATGCACAGACAGGTATGATATAGTGACTGACCTGATGCACAAACAGGTATGATATAGTGCCTGACCTGATGCACAGACAGGTATGATATAGTGCCTGACCTGATGCACAGACAGGTATGATATAGTGACTGACCTGATGCACAGACAGGTATGATATAGTGCCTGACCTGATGCACAGACAGGTATGATAGGTGCCTGACCTGATGCACAGACAGGTATGATATAGTGCCTGACCTGATGCACAGACAGGTATGATATAGTGCCTGACCTGATGCACAGACAGGTATGATATAGTGCCTGACCTGATGCACAGACAGGTATGATATAGTGCCTGACCTGATGCACACAGGTATGATATAGTGCCTGACCTGATGCACAGACAGGTATGATAGGTGCCTGACCTGATGCACAGACAGGTATGATAGGTGCCTGACCTGATGCACAGACAGGTATGATAGGTGCCTGACCTGATGCACAGACAGGTATGATGTAGTGACTGACCTGATGCACAGACAGGTATGATGTAGTGACTGACCTGATGCACAGACAGGTATGATATAGTGCCTGACCTGATGCACAGACAGGTATGATATAGTGCCTGACCTGATGCACAGACAGGTATGATAGGTGCCTGACCTGATGCACAGACAGGTATGATGTAGTGACTGACCTGATGCACAGACAGGTATGATATAGTGACTGACCTGATGCACAGACAGGTATGATGTAGTGACTGACCTGATGCACAGACAGGTATGATATAGTGACTGACCTGATGCACAGACAGGTATGATATAGTGCCTGACCTGATGCACAGACAGGTATGATAGGTGCCTGACCTGATGCACAGACAGGTATGATAGGTGCCTGACCTGATGCACAGACATATATGATAGGTGCCTGACCTGATGCACAGACAGGTATGATAGGTGCCTGACCTGATGCACACACAGGTATGATAGGTGCCTGACCTGATGCACAGACAGGTATGATATAGTGCCTGATCTGATGCACAGACAGGTATGATAGGTGCCTGACCTGATGCACAGACAGGTATGATAGGTGCCTGACCTGATGCACACACAGGTATGATAGGTGCCTGACCTGATGCACAGACAGGTATGATAGGTGCCTGACCTGATGCACAGACAGGTATGATAGGTGCCTGACCTGATGCACAGACAGGTATGATAGGTGCCTGACCTGATGCACAGACAGGTATGATAGGTGCCTGACCTGATGCACAGACAGGTATGATAGGTGCCTGACCTGATGCACAGACAGGTATGATAGGTGCCTGACCTGATGCACAGACAGGTATGATAGGTGCCTGACCTGATGCACACACAGGTATGATAGGTGCCTGACCTGATGCACAGACAGGTATGATATAGTGCCTGATCTGATGCACAGACAGGTATGATAGGTGCCTGACCTGATGCACAGACAGGTATGATAGGTGCCTGACCTGATGCACACACAGGTATGATAGGTGCCTGACCTGATGCACAGACAGGTATGATAGGTGCCTGACCTGATGCACAGACAGGTATGATAGGTGCCTGACCTGATGCACAGACAGGTATGATAGGTGCCTGACCTGATGCACACACAGGTATGATAGGTGCCTGACCTGATGCACAGACAGGTATGATAGGTGCCTGACCTGATGCACAGACAGGTATGATAGGTGCCTGACCTGATGCACAGACAGGTATGATAGGTGCCTGACCTGATGCACAGACAGGTATGATAGGTGCCTGACCTGATGCACAGACAGGTATGATAGGTGCCTGACCTGATGCACAGACAGGTATGATAGGTGCCTGACCTGATACACAGACAGGTATGATAGGTGCCTGACCTGATGCACAGACAGGTATGATAGGTGCCTGACCTGATGCACAGACAGGTATGATAGATGCCTGACCTGATGCACAGACAGGTATGATAGGTGCCTGACCTGATGCACAGACAGGTATGATAGATGCCTGACCTGATGCACACACAGGTATGATAGGTGCCTGACCTGATGCACAGACAGGTATGATAGGTGCCTGACCTGATGCACAGACAGGTATGATAGGTGCCTGACCTGATGCACAGACAGGTATGATAGGTGCCTGACCTGATGCACAGACAGGTATGATAGATGCCTGACCTGATGCACAGACAGGTATGATAGGTGCCTGACCTGATGCACAGACAGGTATGATAGATGCCTGACCTGATGCACACACAGGTATGATAGGTGCCTGACCTGATGCACAGACAGGTATGATAGATGCCTGACCTGATGCACAGACAGGTATGATAGGTGCCTGACCTGATGCACAGACAGGTATGATAGGTGCCTGACCACTCTTCTGACTCGAACACCGTCTTGCTCTAACCAGTTGACTGACACAACACCACCTAACTTAGTGACATGTTCTTCAAGATCAAAGAATGTTAGGTCTATTACCACAGAATTAGATGTAACATCTTTGGGTTCCAGTCATTACTTTGAAGTTTATTCTGCTCATTCCGCTTGTGTGCTGACAGAGCCACGTGTAAATGTTCAAAACATATAAGTATAACATTTCTGTATATGCGACTTAAAGTCACACATATATATATATATATGTGTTTGTAAACATTTCATAAGTAATACCTAGTGTTGAGTGCCCGGGTCTTGTAGGCTTATCATTTTTATATTTTTTTGTGTGTGATAATTCATTAGTGTTCTTGGAGTGTTCTGCTGTGTTCAGTGTCCTCAAGAATTACGACCAACTAATAAAACTAATTCGCCTGAGTGCATACTCATGCAATTCTTATACGATTTACTCATAAATTTTGCAGGTTCTTTCTTTGGTTTTTTCGCAAACTCAGGATTCTGAGAGACTGTAACCTGCTGTGATAATCTGCTGTGTGCACACCAGATTATCTTTTTTTCTGTAAACTTTTGTTTTGTGTATAATTCTTTTCTTTCATCCAGACTTCGTGGACCGACTCACCATTGTCAATGACGTTTACGACTGAATTATTAACTGCATTTGCCTGTTAACTACTTCAGAAGCACTCGACTCGGTCTTAATTTTCACTGTATAACTTGCTTTGTGTTAAATTTGACTTTGCAGTCCCGTTCCTTTTGTATGAAGCTTCAGCACTGTTACTGCTACGTGAGGTCACAGAGCCACAGCAGAGCTCAGCGGTCAGTATAACACAGTCATGTTGTGTAACAGCCCAAGTGTACGCAATATTCACCCGAGGCTTGGTCATGGACGGGCTGCCGGGGCAGTAACCTTCGGAACAACCCTCTAGGTATACTCCAGGTATTATTAACACACAGTTATGGAAGAGTCACTGACCACTGGGCATCAGCGTCTGGGGGTACAGCTCAGCCCATGTCAGGTCAAATCTTGTATCATGTGGGGTTCGAACACGTGGATAGGGTAAAGAAATACTCACGTAGGCTGGTAGTACGTATAATTATAACGGTAGTATGGAAGAGCCAAACAGCCGTGACCTGCCTCCTTGCTCACTCTCGTCAGACTAACTAACCCCAGTACCCATATGTGAGGGGGTGTTTGAAATACTGCTGTGGTCAGCACAATATGAATACAGACAGTGATTCACGCAGAGACGGTTGGTAGTGAGTCATCTACTGGTACACTGGTTACTGGTAACTGGTTACTGGAACTGGTACTACTACTGAGACTTGGAGTCTTGAGTGTCTGTGAATGCGTCACTACTGAGGCCTTTGATATACCTTTGATGGGTTCCGAAGCCCGATCATAGGCCAGGCTCGTCTGGTGCTTGCCTGGCCAAGCCATATACGCAGTGTACAATAAAGGAAGAACTAGCATCTTCTACTCAATTTCCATCATACCGGGTCAACCCATCTTCGTGCCGAAGGAGAACATAACAACAATACCAGTAATAATAACAGCAACAAGGGTAGCAACAACTGCAACAAAATGAGCAACAAGACCAGCAGGAATAGTAACAACGGTAACAGCTCTATTAGCAACAGCATCACCAAAAGCAGAAAAAGCAACAGCAGCAGCAGCAACACTAGTAACAACAGAAATAGTATCAACAAATAGGAATAATAACAGCAACAACAGTACTAACAACAACAGCAGCAGCAACAATAACAGTAACAAACGCAACAATAGCAACAACACAATATAAAATGCCGTGAGGTGGCAGGCAGCAACAACAACACTGAACTAAGAATATCATGAGTGGTGACACAAGAAATCATCAACAACAACATTGAACTAAGAATATCACGAGTGGTGGCTGACAGCCAGTAACATCAACAATAACAACAACTCTGAACTAAAAATACCAGGATAAATGACAACCAGCGAGTAACAGCAACAGTAGTAACAACGACACTGTACCAAGAATGCCATTAGAGGTGGCAAATAACAACACTGTACCAAGGATACCATGAGAGGTGGCAGACAACAACACTGTACCAAGGATACCATGAGAGGTGGCAGACAACAACACTGTACCAAGGATACCATGAGAGGTGGCAGACAACAACACTGTACCAAGGATACCATGAGAGGTGGCAGACAACAACACTGTACCAAAAATGCCAGGAGAAGTGGCAGACAAACAACAACAAAACTGTACCAAGGATACTATGAGAGGTGGCAGACAAACACTGAACCAAGAATGCCAGGAGAAGTGGCAGACAAACAACAACAAAACTGTACCAAGGATACTATGAGAGGTGGCAGACAAACACTGAACCAAGAATGCCAGGAGAAGTGGCAGACAAACAACAACAAAACTGTACCAAGGATACTATGAGAGGTGGCAGACAAACACTGTACCAAGAATGCCAGGAGAAGTGGCAGACAAACAACAACAAAACTGTACCAAGGATACTATGAGAGGTGGCAGACAAACAGCAACAACAACAACAACACTATACCAGGAATACCATGAGAGGTGGCAGGCAGCCAGCAAGAGAGGTAAGGCAAGACAGTGCTACCCAGCACAGTGAAATAAGGACAATCCTCCTCGTAATAAGGCCAAAAAATGAACCTTAACCCCCAGGGAGTGAGAACCATCAGAGGGCGACGCAGACAGGAGAATGTAGGACAGGGCAATGACCTGATCAACTGAGAGAGAGAGAGAGAGAGAGATATAAAGAGAGATAAAGAGAGATAAAGAGAGAAAGAGAGAGAGAGAAAGAGAGAGAGAGAGAGAGAGAGAGAGAGAGAGAGAGAGAGAGAGAAAGAGGACAAAGAGAAAGAGACAAATATAGAGAGAAACAGAGAGCATGTGTATGTCTTTAGGCAAGATACAGTCTTAGAGACCTGTAAGTTAAATTGTCACCTCCTGTGGTAATGAGATTGTAGGAGGAAGTAAGAGGGTGGGAGTGAAGGTGATTATAATAAGAGTGGGGGAGGTGGTTAGAACGAGTAATGGAGGGGGGTGGTGGTGGCCAGAATGAGTGATAAAGGGTGTGGTGGTGGTCAGAACGAGTGATGAAGGGGGTGGTGGTGGCCAGAACGAGTGATGAAGGGTGTGGTGGTGGTCAGAAAGAGTGATGGAGGGGGTGGTGGTGACCAGAACGACAATTGAAGGGTGTGGTGGTGGCCAGAACGAGTGATGGAGGGGGTGTTGGTGGAAAGAACGAGTGATGGAGGGGGTGGTGGTAGCCAGAACGAGTGATGAAGGGTGTGGTGGTGGCCAGGAGTGATGAAGGGTGTGGTGGTGGTCAGAACGAGTGATGGAGGGGGGTGGTGGTGGTCAGAACGAGTGATGGAGGTGGTGGTGGTGGTGGTCAGAACGAGTGGTGAAGGGTGTGGTGGTGGTGGTCAGAACGATTGGAGGGGGTGGTGGTGGTGGCCAGAACGAGTGATGGAGGATGTGGTGGTGGTGGTCAGAACGAGTGGAGGGTGTGGTGGTGGTGGTGGTCAGAACGAGTGATGGAGAGGGTGGTGGTGGTGGCCAGAACGAGTGATGAAGGGTCTGGTGATGGTGGCCAGAACAAGTGATGGAGGGGGTGGTGGTGGTCAGAACAAGTGATGAAGGGTGTAGTGGCGGTGGTCAGCACGAGTGATGGAGGGGTTAGTGATGACAGAACGAGTGATGAAGGGTGTGGTGGTGGTGGTCAGAACGAGTGATGGAGGGGTGGTGGTGGTGGTCAGAACGAGTGATGGAGGGGGTAGTGGTGGTGGCCAGAACGAGTGATGAAGGGTGTGGTGGTGGTGGTCAGAACGAGTGATGGAGGGGATGGTGGTGGTCAGAACGAGTGATGTAGGGTGTGGTGGTGGTGGTCAGAACGAGTGATGGAGGTGTTGGTCAGAACAAGTGATGAAGGGTGTGGTGGCGGTGGTCAGAACGAGTGATGGAGGGAGTGGTGGTGGTCAGAACGAGTGATGAAGGGTGTGGTGGTGGTGGTCAGAACGAGTGATGGAGGGGTGGTGGTGGTGGTCAGAACGAGTGATGGAGGGGGTGGTGGTTAGAACGAGAGATGGAGGGTGTGGTGGTGGTGGTGGTTAGAACGAGTGATGGAGGGGGTGGTGGTGGTGGTCAGAACGAGTGATGAAGGGTGTGGTGTTGGTGGTCAGAACGATTGATGGAGGGGGTGGTGGTGGTCAGAACGAGTGATGAAGGGTGTGGTGGTGGTGGTCAGAACGAGTGATGAAGGATGTGGTGGTGGTGGTGGTGGTCAGAACGAGTGATGAAGGATGTGGTGGTGGTGGTGGTGGTCAGAACGAGTGATGAAGGATGTGGTGGTGGTGGTGGTGGTCAGAACGAGTGATGAAGGATGTGGTGGTGGTGGTCAGAACGAGTGATGAAGGATGTGGTGGTGGTGGTGGTGGTCAGCACGAGTGATGGAGGGGGTGGTGGTGGTGGTGGTCAGAATGAGTGATGGATGGGGTGGTGGTGGTCAGAACGAGTGATGGAGGGGGTGGTGGTGGTCAGAACGAGTGATGGAGGGGTGGTGGTCAGAACGAGTGATGGAGGGTGTGGTGGTGGTCAGAACGAGTGATGGAGGGGTGGTGGTGGTCAGAACGAGTGATGGAGGGGTGGTGGTGGTCAGAACGAGTGATGGAGAGGGTGGTGCTGGTGGTGGTCAGAACGAGTGATGAAGGGTGTGGTGGTGGTGGTCAGAACGAGTGATGAAGGGTGTGGTGGTGGTCAGAACGAGTGATGGAGGGTGTGGTGGTGGTGGTGGTCAGAACGAGTGATGAAGGGTGTGGTGGTGGTGGTCAGAACGAGTGATGGAGGGTGTGGTGGTGGTGGTCAGAAAGAGTGATGGAGGGTGTGGTGGTCAGAACGAGTGATGGAGGGTGTGGTGGTGGTGGTCATAACGAGTGATGGAGGGGGTGGTGGTGGTGGTCAGAACGAGTGATGAAGGGTGTGGTGGTGGTGGTCAGAAAGAGTGATGGAGGGTGTGGTGGTCAGAACGAGTGATGGAGGGTGTGGTGGTGGTGGTGGTCAGAACGAGTGATGAAGGGTGTGGTGGTGGTGGTCAGAAAGAGTGATGGAGGGTGTGGTGGTCAGAACGAGTGATGGAGGGTGTGGTGGTGGTGGTCATAACGAGTGATGGAGGGGGTGGTGGTGGTCACCGCGAGTGATGAAGGGTGTGGTGGTGGTGGTCAGAACGAGTGATGGAGGGTGTGGTGGTGGTGGTCAGAACGAGTGATGGAGGGGGTGGTGGTGGTGGTCAGAACGAGTGATGGAGGGGGTGGTGGAGGTGGTCAGAACGAGTGATGGAGGGGGTGGTGGTGGTGTTGGCCAGAACGAGTGATGGAGGGGGTGGTGGTGGTGGCCAGAACGAGTGATGGAGGGGGTGGTGGTGATGGCCAGAACGAGTGGAGGGGATGGTGGTGGTCAGAACGAGTGATGTAGGGTGTGGTGGTGGTGGTCAGAACGAGTGATGTAGGGGGTGGTGGTGGTCAGAACAAGTGATGAAGGGTGTGGTGGCGGTGGTCAGAACGAGTGATGGAGGGGGTGGTGGTGGTCAGAACGAGTGATGAAGGGTGTGGTGGTGGTGGTCAGAACGAGTGATGGAGGGGTGGTGGTGGTGGTCAGAACGAGTGATGGAGGGGTGGTGGTGGTGGTCAGAACGAGAGATGGAGGGTGTGGTGGTGGTGGTGGTTAGAACGAGTGATGGAGGGGGTGGTGGTGGTGGTCAGAACGAGTGATGTAGGGTGTGGTACTGGTGGTCAGAACGAGTGATGGAGGGGGTGGTGGTGGTCAGAACGAGTGATGAAGGATGTGGTGGTGGTGGTCAGAACGAGTGATGGAGGGGGTGGTGGTGGTCAGAACGAGTGATGGAGGGGGTGGTGGTGGTGGCCAGAACGAGTGATGAAGGATGTGGTGGTGGTGGTCAGAACGAGTGATGGAGGGGGTGGTGGTAGTGGCCAGAACGAGTGATGAAGGGTGTGGTGGTGGTCAGAACGAGTGATGGAGAGGGTGGTGCTGGTGGTGGTCAGAACGAGTGATGGAGGGGGTGGTGGTGGTCAGAACAAGTGATGAAAGGTGTGGTGGTTGTGGTCAGAACGAGTGATGGTGTGGTGGTGATGGTCAGAACGAGTGATGAAGGGTGTGGTGGTGGTGGTCAGAACGAGTGATGGAGGGGTGGTGGTGGTGGTCAGAACGAGTGATGGAGGGGATGGTGGTTAGAACGAGTGATGGAGGGTGTGGTGGTGGTGGTCAGAACGAGTGATGAAGGGTGTGGTGGTGGTGGTCAGAACGAGTGATGGAGGGGGTGGTGGTGGTCACAGCGAGTGATGAAGGGTGTGGTGGTGGTGGTCAGAACGAGTGATGGAGGGTGTGGTGGAGGTGGTCAGAACGAGTGATGGAGGGGGTGGTGGTGGTGGCCAGAACGAGTGATGGAGGGGGTGGTGGTGGTGGCCAGAACGAGTGATGGAGGGGGTGGTGGTGGTCAGAACGAGTGATGGAGGGTGTAGTGGTGGTGGTCAGAACGAGTGATGAAGGGTGTGGTGGTGGTGGTCAGAACGAGTGATGGCGGGGTGGTGGTGGTGGTCAGAACGAGTGATGGAGGGGATGGTGGTTAGAACGAGTGATGGAGGGTGTGGTGGTGGTGGTCAGAACGAGTGATGGAGGGGGTAGTGGTGGTCAGAACGAGTGATGAAGGGTGTGGTGGTGGTGGTCAGAACGAGTGATGGAGGGGTGGTGGTGGTGGTCAGAACGAGTGATGGTGTGGTGGTGGTGGTCAGAACGAGTGATGGAGGGGGTGGTGGTGGTGGTGGTCAGAACGAGTGATTAAGAGTGTGGTGGTGGTGGTCAGAACGAGTGATGGAGGGGTGGTGGTGGTCAGAACGAGTGATGAAGGGTGTGGTGGTGGTGGTCAGAACGAGTGATGGAGGGTGTGGTGGTGGTGGTCAGAACGAGTGATGGAGGGGGTGGTGGTGGTGGTCAGAACGAGTGATGGAGGGGGTGGTGGAGGTGGTCAGAACGAGTGATGGAGGGGTGGTGGTGGTGGCCAGAACGAGTGATGGAGGGGGTGGTGGTGGTGGCCAGAACGAGTGATGGAGGGGGTGGTGGTGGTCAGAACGAGTGATGGAGGGGGTGGTGGTGGTGGTCAGAACGAGTGATGGAGGGGGTGGTGGTGGTCAGAACGAGTGATGAAGGGTGTGGTGGTGGTGGTCAGAACGAGTGATGAAGGGTGTGGTGGTGGTGGTCAGAACGAGTGATGGAGGGTGTGGTGGTGGTCAGAACGAGTGATGGAGGGGTGGTGGTGGTCAGAACGAGTGATGGAGGGTGCGGTGGTGGTGGTCAGAACGAGTGGAGGGGGTGGTGGTGGTGGCCAGAACGAGTGATGGAGGGGGTGGTGGTGGTGACCAGAACGAGTGATGGAGGAGGTGGTGGTGATGGCCAGAACGAGTGATGGAGGGGGTGGTGGTGGTGGCCAGAACGAGTGATGGAGGGTGTGGTGGTGGTGGCCAGAACGAGTGATGAAGGGTGGTGGTGGTGGCCAGAACGAGTGATATAGGGGGTGGTGGTGGTGGTGGTCAGAACGAGTGATGGAGGGGGTGGTGGTGGTGGCCAGAACGAGTGATGGAGGGGTGGTGGTGGTGGTCAGAACGAGTGGTGGGGGGGTGGTGGTGGTGGCAAGAACGAGTGATGGAGGGGGTGGTGGTGGTGGTCAGAACGAGTGATGGAGGGGGTGGTGGTGGTCAGAACGAGTGATGAAGGGTGTGGTGGTGGTGGTGGTCAGAACGAGTGATGGAGGGGTGGTGGTGGTCAGAACGAGTGATGAAGGGTGTGGTGGTGGTGGTCAGAACGAGTGATGGAGGGGGTGGTGGTGGTGGTCAGAACGAGTGATGGAGGGGATGGTGGTTAGAACGAGTGATGGAGGGTGTCGTGGCGGTGGTCAGAACGAGTGATGGAGGGGGTAGTGGTGGTCAGAACGAGTGATGAAGGGTGTGGTGGTGGTGGTCAGAACGAGTGATGGAGGGGTGGTGGTGGTGGTCAGAACGAGTGATGGTGTGGTGGTCAGAACGAGTGATGGAGGGGGTGGTGGTGGTGGTCAGAACGAGTGATTAAGAGTGTGGTGGTGGTGGTCAGAACGAGTGATGGAGGGGTGGTGGTGGTCAGAACGAGTGATGAAGGGTGTGGTGGTGGTGGTCAGAACGAGTGATGAAGGGTGTGGTGGTGGTGGTCAGAACGAGTGATGGAGGGGTGGTGGTGGTGGTCAGAACGAGTGATGGTGTGGTGGTCAGAACGAGTGATGGAGGGGGTGGTGGTGGTGGTCAGAACGAGTGATTAAGAGTGTGGTGGTGGTGGTCAGAACGAGTGATGGAGGGGTGGTGGTGGTCAGAACGAGTGATGAAGGGTGTGGTGGTGGTGGTCAGAAAGAGTGATGGAGGGTGTGGTGGTCAGAACGAGTGATGGAGGGGGTGGTGGTGGTGGTCAGAACGAGTGATGGAGGGGGTGGTGGAGGTGGTCAGAACGAGTGGAGGGGGTGGTGGTGGTGGCCAGAACGAGTGATGGAGGGGGTGGTGGTGGTGGCCAGAACGAGTGATGGAGGGGGTGGTGGTGGTCAGAACGAGTGATGGAGGGGGTGGTGGTGGTGGTCAGAACGAGTGATGGAGGGGGTGGTGGTGGTCAGAACGAGTGATGAAGGGTGTGGTGGTGGTGGTCAGAACGAGTGATGGAGGGTGTTGTGGTGGTCAGAACGAGTGATGGAGGGGTGGTGGTGGTCAGAACGAGTGATGAAGGGTGTGGTGGTGGTGGTCAGAACGAGTGATGGAGGGTGTGGTGGTGGTCAGAACGAGTGATGGAGGGGTGGTGGTGGCCAGAACGAGTGATGGAGGGGGTGGTGGTGGTGGCCAGAACGAGTGATGGAGGAGGTGGTGGTGATGGCCAGAACGAGTGATGGAGGGGGTGGTGGTGGTGGCCAGAACGAGTGATGGAGGGTGTGGTGGTGGTGGCCAGAACGAGTGATGAAGGGTGGTGGTGGTGGCCAGAACGAGTGATATAGGGGGTGGTGGTAGTGGTGGTGGTCAGAACCAGTGATGGAGGGGTGGTGGTGGTGGCAAGAACGAGTGATGGAGGGGGTCGTGGTGGCCAGAACGAGTGATGGAGGGGGGTGGTGGCCAGAACGAGTGATGAAGGGGGTGGTGGTGGTGGCCAGAACGAGTGATGGAGGGGTGGTGGTGGTGGCAAGAACGAGTGAGGGGGGGGTGGTGGTGGTGGCAAGAACGAGTGATGGAGGGGGTGGTGGTGGTGGTCAGAACGAGTAATGGAGGGGTGGTGGTGGTGGTCAGAACGAGTGATGGAGGGGGTGGTGGTTAGAACGAGTGATGGAGGGTGTGGTGGTGGTGGTCAGAACGAGTAATGGAGGGGGTGGTGGTGGTCAGAACGAGTGATGAAGGGTGTGGTGGTGGTCACAACGAGTGATGGAGGGTGTGGTGGTGGTGGTCAGAACGAGTGATGGAGGGGGTGGTGGTGGTCACAACGAGTGATGAAGGGTGTGGTGGTGGTCACAACGAGTGATGGAGGGTGTGGTGGTGGTGGTCAGAACGAGTGATGGAGGGGGTGGTGGTGGTCAGAACGAGTGATGGAGGGGGTGGTGGAGGTGGTCAGAACGAGTGATGGAGGGGGTGGTGGTGGTGGTCAGAACGAGTGATGGAGGGGGTAGAGGTGGTCAGAACGAGTGATGAAGGGTGTGGTGGTGGTGGTCAGAACGAGTGATGGAGGGGTGGTGGTGGTCAGAACGAGTGATGGAGGGGGTGGTGGTGGTGGTCAGAACGAGTGATGGAGGGGGTGGTGGTGGTGGTCAGAACGAGTGATTAAGAGTGCGGTGGTGGTGGTGGTCAGAACGAGTGATGGAGGGGGTGGTGGTGGTGGCCAGAACGAGTGATGGAGGGGATGGTGGTTAGAACGAGTGATGGAGGGTGTGGTGGTGGTGGTCAGAACGAGTGATGGAGGGGGTGGTGGTGGTCAGAACGAGTGATGAAGGGTGTGGTGGTGGTGGTGGTCAGAACGAGTGATGGAGGGGTGGTGGTTGTCAGAACGAGTGATGGAGGGGGTGGTGGTGGTGGTCACAACGAGTGATAAAGGGTGTGGTGGTGGTGGTCAGAACGAGTGATGGAGGGTGTGGTGGTGGTGGTCAGAACGAGTGATGGAAGGGGTGGTGGTGGTGGTCAGAACAAGTGATGGTGGGGTGGTGGAGGTGGTCAGAACGAGTGATGGTGTGGTGGCGGTGGTCAGAACGAGTGATGGTGTGGTGGTGGTGGTTAGAACGAGTGATGGAGGGGGTGGTGATGGTGGTGGTGGTCAGAACGAGTGATTAAGAGTGTGGTGGTGGTGGTCAGAACGAGTGATGGAGGGGTGGTGGTGGTCACAACGAGTGATGAAGGGTGTGGTGGTGGTGGTCAGAACGAGTGATGGAGGGGGTGGTGGTGGTGGTCAGAACGAGTGATGGAGGGGGTGGTGGTGGTGGTCAGAACGAGTGATGGAGGGAGTGGTGGTGGTCAGAACGAGTGATGGAGGGGGTGGTGGTGGTGGTCAGAACGAGTGATGGAGGGGGTGGTGGTGGAGGTCAGAACGAGTGATGGAGGGGGTGGTGGTGGTCAGAACGAGTGATGAAGGGTGTGGTTGTGGTGGCCAGAACGAGTGATGGAGGGTGTGGTGGTGGTCAGAACGAGGGATGGAGGGGTGGTGGTCAGAACGAGTGATGGAGGGTGTGGTGGTGGTCAGAACGAGTGATGGAGGGGTGGTGGTGGTCAGAACGAGTGATGGAGGGGTGGTGGTGGTCAGAACGAGTGATGGAGGGTGCGGTGGTGGTGGTCAGAACGAGTGGAGGGGGTGGTGGTGGCCAGAACGAGTGATGGAGGGGGTGGTGGTGGTGGCCAGAACGAGTGATGGAGGAGGTGGTGGTGATGGCCAGAACGAGTGATGGAGGGGGTGGTGGTGGTGGCCAGAACGAGTGATGGAGGGTGTGGTGATGGTGGCCAGAACGAGTGATGAAGGGTGGTGGTGGTGGCCAGAACGAGTGATATAGGGGGTGGTGGTGGTCAGAACGAGTGATGGAGGGGGTGCTGGTGGTGGCCAGAACGAGTGATGGAGGGGGTGGTGGCCAGAACGAGTGATGAAGGGGGTGGTGGTGGTGGCCAGAACGAGTGATGGAGGGGTGGTGGTGGTGGCAAGAACGAGTGATGGAGGGGTGGTGGTGGTGGCAAGAACGAGTGATGGAGCGGGTGGTGGTGGTGGTCAGAACGAGTGATGGAGGTGGTGGTGGTGGTGGCCAGAACGAGTGATGGAGGGGGTGGTGGTGGTGGTGGTGGCCAGAACGAGTGATGGAGGGGGTGGTGTCAGCATAGTTGCTGATCCCCTACATGTGTTTTATAGCTTATGTGAGTATCATAGTTAGTACCATCCATATGTTTTACATACACGACCCCTTTGCTAGGCCTAGTGACTAGTTTGTGTGATGTCACATGATGCCGTGGTGAGCCCTTCGCACCTGGGATCCTTCTCAGTTCCCCGTAATCCAAGCAGGCGACAGGACAGGGCTCTCCCCCTTCATCCTAATATAAGTGTTATCATCCAACAAGAGTGTTTAACTCTAACCATCATATCTCCTACGAACCCCCACTATAATGGTGGTGGTCAGATCGATTGATGGAGGGGTTGGTGGTGGCCAGAACGAGTGATGGAGGGGGTGGTGGTGGCCAGAACGAGTGATGGAGGGGGTGGTGGTGGCCAGAACGAGTGATGGAGGAGGTTATGGTGGTCAGAACGAGTGATGAAGAGTGTGGTGGTGGTCAGAACGAGTGATAGAGGGGGTGGTGGTGGCCAGAACGAGTGATGGAGGGGGTGGTGGTAGCCAGAACGAGTGATGGAGGGGGTGGTGGTAGCCAGAATGAGTGATGGATGAGGTGGTGGTGGTCAGAACGAGTGATGAGGGGTGGTGGTGGTTAAAACGAGTGATGGAGGGGGGTGGTGGTTACAACGAGTGATGGTGGGGGTGGTGGTGGCTAGAACGAGTGATGGAGGGGGTGGTGGTGGTTAAAACGAGTGATGGAGGGGGTGGTGGTGGCCAGAACGAGTGATGGAGGAGGTTATGGTGGTCAGAACGAGTGATGAAGAGTGTGGTGGTGGTCAGAACGAGTGATAGAGGGGGTGGTGGTGGCCAGAACGAGTGATGGAGGGGGTGGTGGTAGCCAGAACGAGTGATGGAGGGGGTGGTGGTAGCCAGAATGAGTGATGGATGAGGTGGTGGTGGTCAGAACGAGTGATGAGGGGTGGTGGTGGTTAAAACGAGTGATGGAGGGGGGTGGTGGTTAGAACGAGTGATGGTGGGGGTGGTGGTGGCTAGAACGAGTGATGGAGGGGGTGGTGGTGGTTAAAACGAGTGATGGAGGGGGTGGTGGTGGCCAGAACGAGTGATGGAGGGGGTGGTGGTGGCCAGAACGAGTGATGGAGGAGGTTATGGTGGTCAGAACGAGTGATGAAGAGTGTGGTGGTGGTCAGAAGGAGTGATAGAGGGGGTGGTGGTGGTCAGAACGAGTGATGGAGGGGGTGGTGGTGGTTAAAACGAGTGATGGAGGGGGTGGTGGTGGTTAGAACGAGTGATGGTGGGGGTGGTGGTGGCCAGAATGAGTGATGGATGAGGTGGTGGTGGTCAGAACGAGTGATAAGAACATAAGAACGAAGGAACACTGCAGAAGGCCTACTGGCCCATGCGAGGCAGGTCCAAGTCTCCTACCGGCTTAAGCCAATGCACCCAACCTAGTCAGGTCAGGTCACATTGACTTAAGGGAGGAACACGGCAACCGACCTGGTAGCACAAGCTATCAGGTCTAACTCACACCCACCCACATCTACTCATGTATTTATCCAACCTATTTTTAAAGCTACACAACGTTCTGGCCTCTATAACGGTACTTGGGAGTTTGTTCCACTCATCCACAACTCTATTACCAAACCAGTACTTTCCTATATCCTTCCTGAATCTGAATTTTTCCAACTTAAAACCATTGCTGCGAGTCCTGTCTAGGCTAGATATTTTCAGCACACTATTTACATCCCCTTTATTTATTCCTGTCTTCCATTTATACACCTCAATCATATCCCCCCTAATTCTACGTCTTTCTAGAGAGTGCAGTTTCAGGCCCCTTAGTCTATCCTCATAGGGAAGGTTTCTGATACATGGGATCATCTTTGTCATCCTCCTTTGTACATTTTCCAGAGAATTTATATCCATTCTGTAATACGGTGACCAAAACTGTGCAGCATAATCTAAATGAGGCCTAACCAAGGATGTATAGAGTTGAAGAACAACCTGAGGACTCCTATTATTTATGCTTCTTGATATGAAGCCAAGGATGGGATGGTGGTGGTTAGAACGAGTGATGGTGGGGGTGGTGGTGGCTAGAACGAGTGATGGAGGGGGTGGTGGTGGTCAGAACGAATGTTAAGATTTCGTTCGGATTTTTAACCCCGGAGGGTTAGCCACCCAGGATAACCCAAGAAAGTCAGTGCGTCATCGAGGACTGTCTAACTTATTTCCATTGGGGTCCTTAATCTTGTCCCCCAGGATGCGACCCACACCAGTCGACTAACACCCAGGTACCTATTTGCTGCTAGGTGAACAGGACAACAGGTGTAAGGAAACGTGTCGAAATGTTTCCACCCGCCGGGAATCGAACCCGGGCCCTCCGTGTGTGAAGCGGGAGCTTTAGCCACCAGACCACCGGGCCTGGAGGTGGGGGAAGGAAGGAGGGGGTAATGAGAACAAACCCATCACAAGAATGATCATGTAAGAACAACATAACATCACAACAATAACAATATCACAACAACAAAGCAACAATATCACATCACAACAATAACAATACAGCAACAATACAACACGCACTAAAATTAATCAACAAGTATTTAACATAAAAAATAAATAAAACTGCAATAAAGGTGAATTAAACTCACCAGGTAAAGCATTATGGGGAGGCTGGATTTACAGCATTATAAGGAGAGTAATACAGTATTACAGGGAGGGCAGTCAACTTATTGCTTGAGTTCCTGCTAACACCACCGTTTTTTTTTTTTCTCGTCAGCCTCGCCCGTTTTCTTTATCATCTTGGGGCCCGTTCTCTTATTGTCCGTCCCGGAATCCTTTCTCATTATCCATTCCCGTTCCCTCTCTCACTCTCTCTCATTATTCAAGCTCGTTCTTTCAAAATCATACCAGCCCCTTGTCTTTCATTAACAAAGTTTACCCACAGCTAATCCGTGAACACAAAGCTTTAAGCTGACATATCATTGTACATGTTTTGACTGCCTTTGTAAAACTCGTTAATGAGAGGGTAAAGCTGAGACACACTATCTGTCTGTAATATATCTCGTGTACCTGTAATCTACTTTGTGATGTTTGTGTTTCACCAATTCTACCAGCCTGCTCACTAGGGGATGAGGGCAAGCTTAAGAAGAGAGCCACGAGGTACCTAATAAATGTACCTACAGAAAGAGAAGAGAGTGATTTCTTGTATATCTAATATACATGTAATGTAATCTGATGCTATCTTTAATATTAATTTACATAACTGAATTTTCCTTATTCCTGGTTTATCTCCTTTTATTGTAGCTACGTTTCGCATAGTTAAACTACTTACCTGTTTTAACTTTAAGGTTTAAACAACAATTATCATAACGACCCCAATGGAAATTAAGTCACTTTGACTTTTGTGGGTTTATTCTGTGTAATCTACACATATGTATGATAATTTAACTGTATTTGTATGCACCTGTACCTGAATAAAAACTTACACCTATCTGGACGTGGAGGATAATACTCTTTGTCCCTTTATTATGGAGGGACTATAGCTGGCTACACACAGACGGCATTTGGAATATAAGAGGAGAATGGTCACAGTCATGGTTAAGTGAAAAAGGTAGAGAAGAGGCAGCCACCAAGAGGACTAAAGGTGATGGTCTTACGAGACCTAGTTGAGAGGGTGATACTACTTCTGAAACTGTTCACCCCACCCTTCTAGCATGACAAGTGGCGTGCAGTGATGATGATCCAGATAGATCCAAACCCATGGACCTTCCATTCAAACTGCTCCTGAAAAAACCATACCCCCGGCCGGGATTGAACCCGCGGTCATAGAGTCTCAAAACTCCAGCCCGTCGCGGGTTCAATCCCGGCCGGGGGTATGGTTTATTTGCAATCGTGTCATTACGATTTCTTAAGTCAAACTGCTCCTGCTAAGCTTCTAAGAGTAATTAAATGCACTGCTAGCATACTTAAAAACAATATTAAGTGACAGTGATGACATTTTACTTGAAGTGTTAAAGCAGTAGTTGTGTGTTGGTAAAACTTGAGTTCTCCCTCAAGTATGAGAGTTTCTGGGAAACTGTCACAGGACAGAGTTGCTATGACAGCAAAGGAGGTTAAGGTTAGGTAAGGTTTAACAGGACAAGTGGTTCTTTACGTGGGTCTTATTCATGTGATGACCCGTAGCTGGAGCTTTTGGTCATTTGACCGAGACCTTCCGCTGGCTTACCCCTTCACCCCTTAAAAAATATGGTTATAATTATAACCATTGTGTCAGTAAATGATAGTCACATACCGACCTTAGTTTGTTTACACTCTCCCCCTGATAAATGAAATAGGGATACCTGTGTAAACAGATTTAGATGCAAACAAAAAGCGCACTACAAGGTAGTTAACACTGCAAATGATATAGTCGAAGTTTTGGCTGCGAACACTGAGTATGAGGTATATAAAGACTTATGAGCGCCAACCTGAACATGTAAGCTATAATCATATAGCCAACAGAGATCTTTTAGTGCCAAGCAGTGGAGAAGAATAGCGAGAAATATTAAACATGTCTCGATATTTAAGAGCAGTGTTGGACTGAAATCAAAGCCAGTGACGGGCTTATCAGAGCCACAGATATTAAGCCCAACCAACAAGTCTCCAGCACAACAACTTTGTGTTTTGCAAACATACAAAGTCTCAAGCCAAGGATAAACAAAACACTACTGATCAGAGATTTGCTTATGGAATCCAGTGTATTATTTGTAGCTTTTACTGAGATTCAGATAAACAAAGATTTAATAATTAAATATAGACTCCTGGGTAAACCTGAGGCTGCAGATTTTCTCAAGAGCAAAATAAAACACTAATCATATTAAAAAACTGAGCGAAACTTAAATGCATCAGATTCAAAGAGAGAGAAACAGGGAGCAAAGATCTATAACTGAAACTAAAAGAAACTTAGTAAAATACTGAAGTCCCGGTACAATTCTTGTGTTCAAGACACAGGGGCAGTGACCCCCCTAAACAAATCTTCAGGTCACCCTCAGGTAACTCTCCCACACACACCTGGATGGACCCCTTACGCTTACACCTGGATAAATCCCCTCCATGAACACCTGGATGAAACTCCTACATAAACACCTGGATGAAACTGGATGCATGCCTGCCACTACCTTCCAGAGTCCTACTCTGGAGGACTGGCGTGCTTTCTGACTGACCAGTACAAAGATGGTGAAGAAGGAGGAAGGAGAGAGTGAAGGTTGCTAGCAGTGTTGATGAGAGAAGAAAAAACATCGTGAAGGTGGTCGATCAAAGTTAAGAAACATAGCAAGGAATTATCACCTAAGTATAATTAGGTGATTACAACTAGGTGAGCATATCTAGGTGAGCACAACTAGGCGAGTACACAGATATGAGAAGATTGGTGACTCGGTGGGGGAGGAGGGGGAGAGGGGCGACTAATGGGAAGGGGGTGGTGAGAGAGGCGTAGAGAAGTGTGTGGATTGGTGTGCGGGGGAGGACACTACGATGTTGCACTATCATAAAGGCGAGCAAGAAGCACCTGACATCTCAGTAGTAGCGCATGATATTGCTGGCAGGGTCAGCCAAGTGCATCACTCATACACGTCTCACTACACTCTCCTCCCTAACTCCCTTATATGTGTATGTGTGTGTGTGTGTGTGTACTCACCTATTTGTGGTTGCAGGGGTCGAGTCCTAGCTCCTGGCCCCGCCTCTTCACCGGTTGCTACTAGGCCCTCTCTCTCCCCGCTCCATGAGCTTTATCAAACCTCGTCTTAAAACTGTGTATGGTTCCTGCCTCCACTACGTCATTTTCTAGGCTATTCCACTGCCTTACAACTCTATGACTGAAGAAATACTTCCTACTATCTCTCTGATTCATTTGTGTCTTCAACTTCCAATTGTGGCCTCTTGTTTCTGTGTCCCCTCCCTGGAACATCCTGTCTTTGTCCACCTTGTCTATTCCACGCAGTATTTTATATGTCGTTATCATGTCTCCCCTGACCCTCCTGTCCTCCAGTGTCGTCAGGCCGATGTGTGTGTGTGTGTGTGTGTGTGTGTGTGTGTGTGTGTGTGTGTGTGTGTGTGTGTGTGTGTGTGTGTGTGTGTGTGTGTGTGTGTGTGTGTGTGTGTGTGTGTGTGTGTGTGTGTGTGTGTGTGTGTCCAGTAGGGAAACTGTCTCTCTCCCCTCCTTTTCTGCCTGACCATGAACAAGGTCACAGAGGATCTGATCAGCAAGCTCTCAAAATCTAGTTCCTGGATGACAACACTCAAGTGGGCACCACAGAATTCCTTCTTTAAGACTGATCAGAATCATCATACAGCAAGGAGAGAATATAGGCCTCTCCCTAAAACCTTCGAAATGAGATCTGATGTTCTCCAACGAACACACCATCGAACAAGCCACAACTGCCTTGCAAGAAGTCAAGGACGTTTATCCCTCTGATTGCACTCTCCTTGGTGCCCCATTTGGAACTAATGCTATCAGTGAAAATTTGAAATTCAAGCGGATGGAGACCAGGATCAGTGATACTTATGTTCATGATGTCTTTATCGTCTCACCAAGTCCCTATCCCTCCCTAAAATCACTAATTTTAATTATCCTCTTTGTTAGCACTAAACTGAGAAAATACGATTTCACCTTAAGAGACACAGCACAGACAACACAATTTTCTTCAAATATCTGTTAAGTTATACCATAAATCAAGGAAAGATCCTGGACTTCACCTTACGAAGCAGGCAAAACAAATGCGATAGTAATTATGGATACGTAGATTATAGTGGAAAAATGAACATGTTATTAGAAGACGAGGGAACTTACGTGCCCCTTAAAGTCTATGCTTAAAAAAATTACCAAACTTTTCCCTGGAGGAATTACAGTATGAACTAGCCACACTTTGTCAGATTAGGTGGACTAGAGATACATAACGCCTCACAGATTGCCCCTGTCAGTCTTCTTATTCTCCTCCAATGGATCCAACAAGCTGAAAGAAACCACGGAACGGGTGGAGTTTGAACCCATGGTGAATCCTAAAACTCCAGGCCAGTGTGTAAACCACTTGGCCAGCTGGCTGATTCCTGAATCCCGCAAACACAGTGCAAATCGGTGAGTTCACACAAATATAAACACACACATACACTGTTGGCACCCAACACAGTTGGCACCCCACACAGTTGGCACCCCACATACACAAGCAACCGTTATCCAACTTTACTAGTGCCACACCTCCATCTCGCTAACTCTTCTCCTCCCAGATACATACCAGCTAAACTTGCCTCTCCTGCAGTCTGGATCCAGACCACCGTAACATCTTGCCCTACCCTCCCTCTATCAACACACCACCACCACCACCACACACTCGCTGGCGGGGTGTGTGGGGAAAGAGGGCGGGAGAGGTTGATAAGGGATAGAAAGATAACTCCAGAACAGTAATATACCAAGCAGCACTTGATTAAAGATAACTCAAGTATAGTATTATAATAAGTGGCACCTGATGAAAGGTAACTCTAGCAGAGAAATGTTATAAGTTATGTGTAAGTGCAGTAGCTTCTGGAAGTACTCAGGTGCTGGGTAAATAGGCGTTCTGTGTACCTAATAACACAACAAATCTTAGCAAGCGGAGTGTCGTTTACTTTTATTACAAAGGTTAAGAAAATAACTTGACACAAGTCATTAACAAATTATGGCCAGTTTGATGGTTGGTGCGCGGCCTATGACAGTAGTGGCGGCAAGATGAAGTATCACCATCACCAGAAGCACCAACAGCACCAGCAGCACCAACAGCACCAACAGCACCAGAAGCACCAACAGCACCAACAGCACCACCAACAGCACCAGAAGCACCAGAAGCTCCAATAGCACCAGCAGCACCAGAAGCACCAGCAGCACCAACAGCACCAGCAGCACCAACAGCACCAACAGCACCAGCAGCACCAGCAGCACCAGAAGCACCAACAGCACCAGAAGCACCAGCAGCACCAACATCACCAGCAGCACCAGCAGCACCAACAGCACCAGCAGCACCAGAAGCACCAGCAGCACCAGCAGCACCAGCAGCACCAACAGCACCGGCAGCACCAACAGCACCAGCAGCACCAACAGCACCAGCAGCACCAGCAGCACCAGAAGCACCAGAAGCACCAACAGCACCAGCAGCACAAGAAGCACCAGCAGCACCAACAGCACCAGCAGCACCAGCAGCACCAGCAGCACCAACAGCACCAACAGCACCAGCAGCACCAACAGCACCAGCAGCATCAGCAGCACCAGCAGCACCAGCAGCACCAGAAGCACCAACAGCACCAACAGCACCAGCAGAATCATGTTACAAGGACAGCATGGAGAACACTAGTAGTATCAGATAACTAGTGCATGATACAAGGACTACTAATGCATGATAAAAAGTGTAGAACACTAGTAGTATCAGATAACTAGTGCATGATACAAGGACTACTAATGCATGATACAAAGTGTAGAACACTAGTAGTATCAGATAACTAGTGCATGATACAAGGACTACTAATGCATGATACAAAGTGTAGAACACTAGTAGTATCAGATAACTAGTGCATGATACAAGGACTACTAATGCATGATACAAAGTGTAGAACACTAGTAGTATCAGATAACTAGTGCATGATACAAGGACTACTAATGCATGATAAAAAGTGTAGAACACTAGTAGTATCAGATAACTAGTGCATGATACAAGGACTACTAATGCATGATAAAAAGTGTAGAACACTAGTAGTATCAGATAACTAGTGCATGATACAAGGACTACTAATGCATGATAAAAAGTGTAGAACACTAGTAGTATCAGATAACTAGTGCATGATACAAGGACTACTAATGCATCATAGTAAAGAACACCAGTAGTATCAGACAACTAGTGCATGATTCAAGGACATATGACTGACCTGCCTGACAAAGTGCTCGAGTTTTGAGAAAGGCCAGAGTCAGCCTCATGACAGAGGCCTTGTCGAGCTGTGCCACAGTCTGTGGTGGGAGGGGCAGAGCACTGGCCAGCTCGCTGAAGATCTCGCTCTCCTTCCCTCGACGACATCTCGCAGCATCCCGAGATTTCTCTTTCCGCTTCTCACTGTTCCTGAAAAACAAAAATTCATTTTACAACAATATTACCAAACTATCCATATTTCTCCTGGCAAAATACCACCACAAATTATTACGTCAACTGCCCACTAACTACAGTATTAAAACAAGAATAACGACCACTAATAACTGGATCCGTCCTTGTACATTAACATATATGCTGGGATAATTATCCTAATTCAACAGTAACCTCCTATACGTGTACAGGTTACTAGTTACACTGGTACCAAAGCCACATAGATTTAACATATGTCTTGAAAGGATAAGCTCAGTGGTATTAGGTGTGTGTTCCAGAATAATACCATTAAGATAGAGGACGCAAATTAGACTGGCCATGACGCTCCCACCACTGCCGGAGACGAAGAATCACAGAACCTTCATGTCCCAGGATTTTTTAAGAAGGGAAAATAAATGCTGGTGTAGGAAACAACAACACTGAGCAAAAGCTTGACAATTATACAAATCACAGGAGACAATCACAGGCAAATACATCATCTAGTACATGGTACTTTCTCACGAATGTAATAGAATCACAATATCTTCCTGGAGAATTCGTATCTACCGACCTACTACTACCGCTGTAGACCCAGAGTCCGAACGTCACACATCAAAATCTTTAAAAGAATGCTGAACCTTGCATAGTCCATAGCGACGTAGGTTTAGAGCAGGTCACTGCTGACTCTTACAATGATTTTTCAGCAGCAATTCCGCCGAGAAGTCATCAAAAGTAGAGAGTACGAGAATAGGTTAGGTTAGGTAAGATTTGTCAGGAAACACGACAAGTGTTTCCTGACGCGAGGTCTTAGTCATATGAGCTGACCGAGGCCTTCCACTGGCTTACCCCTCCGCTCCTTTAAAAATTAAGGTTATAATTATAACTACTAGTCGATGTTACGAGGATAGTATGAGGCGTAACTTGTAACATCCTAAACTGTTGTCAGCTAGCATGGGTTAACAAGATGTCCTAACCACTCTACACACCAGGAGACAACACAACAAATACAATGGATGTCCCACTCTTCAACATCCCCGTCTAATATACAAGACAATTGACAAGAACTCCAGTGTCAAGGGATAACATGACAATTTCAAACAGGCAGCTACTGACCAGCCGGGGTATGGTGCTTACAGTGGACTAGGTGCAACGAGAATCAAAAGCCTGGTTGACCAAGCCATCAGCCAGAGCCGAGGGGGTGATGATCACTGGAACCATGAAGAGGTTATATTCTGGGGAACAAGTGTTTGAAGTACCTGCGTCTGTGTAGCTGGAACCAGCTGACTGGATATCTGAAGGTAGGACACGGTATGCCTAGGGTGGGCCTGGGTGACACGTCTAGGGAAAGACTGGGTGACGTGCCCAGGGTGGACCTGGGTGACGTGCCCAGGGTGGACCTGGGTGGCGTGTACAGGGTGGACCTGGGTGGCGTGTACAGGGTGGACCTGGGTGGCGTGTACAGGTTACACTGACCTTCCAATAAGACATCTTGAGTGAAAGTGTTGATCATGTCTACACAAAAATCACACACTAAGAATCTTATTTCCGCTTCTTTCCACAACATCTTTAAGAAGCTGAGTGATCTTTCCACGGTGTTTTACAGTAAGGACCTTTTTTAATCCCTCTAAAATACAATTCCTTCTTGACAAGCAGAAATTACTTCTTCCTGCACCTTGGTTCCTGCACGGGGCTGAGTCGAAATATAAAGCACACTTTTATATTCTCTTTCATTTTCTCCACGTGGGTTTGTCTGTGTTGTTGTCTTACAAATCCACTGACATAAGGCACTACTAACACATCTGAGGTGTTGCTACACACTATTTACTAAACTACTAATGTACTAAATGTTGCAAACATCTTAATCTTCTCGAAATACTACGCGACGGTCTGGAGTTTTGAGACTCTCTGACCGCGGGTTCTATCCCCACCCGTGCTATGGTTTGTTTGCAATCGTGTCATTACGATTTCGTGAGTCAGTTACTACAGTTTTCTTCACAAACACCGTGACATTTTTTTCATTACTAAATGGTAACAAAGTGGTGACCGAAATTTTGAGTAAGAACCGTGTATTTGTTTGTAATATTTGTAATAACCCCAAATTTTTTTTCAATAATATACAGGCAAATGTACTGATGTCTGGTCTCATACAGCCCAGTACCGAGGTCTCGTGTACGTTCATACAGTGCCAGCACCCTGCGCAGTTACACTAGTGCCAGCACCCTGCGCAGTTACACTAGTGCCAGCACCCTGCGCAGTTACACTAGTGCCAGCACCCTGCGCAGTTACACTAGTGCCAGCACCCTGCGCAGTTACACTAGTGCCAGCACCCTGCGCAGTTACACTAGTGCCAGCACCCTGCGCAGTTACACTAGTGCCAGCACCCTGCGCAGTTACACTAGTGCCAGCACCCTGCGCAGTTACACTAGTGCCAGCACCCTGCGCAGTTACACTAGTGCCAGCACCCTGCGCAGTTACACTAGTGCCAGCACCCTGCGCAGTTACACTAGTGCCAGCACCCTGCGCAGTTACACCAGTGCCAGCACCCTGCGCAGTTACACTAGTGCCAGCACCCTGTGCAGTTACACCAGTGCCAGCACCCTGCGCAGTTACACTAGTGCCAGCACCCTGTGCAGTTACACCAGTGCCAGCACCCTGCGCAGTTACACCAGTGCCAGCACCCTGCGCAGTTACACTAGTGCCAGCACCCTGCGCAGTTACACTAGTGCCAGCACCCTGCGCAGTTACACTAGTGCCAGCACCCTGCGCAGTTACACTAGTGCCAGCACCCTGCGCAGTTACACTAGTGCCAGCACCCTGCGCAGTTACACTAGTGCCAGCACCCTGCGCAGTTACACCAGTGCCAGCACCCTGCGCAGTTACACTAGTGCCAGCACCCTGCACAGTTACACCAGTGCCAGCACCCTGCACAGTTACACCAGTGGCTACACAGTGGATCATCCGATTTGGTGCCAAAATCATACGACTCTAGGTGAGTGGTGCGGCTGACAGGTGTGAGAAGGCAGGTGTGGAATTACTCGGCCTAACTGTGATATTCTTATCGCAGATAAGACTAGGCCTATGACAGTCGCCGTGGGCAAAAATTCCGGTGATCCACGTCTCTGGGTGGCGCCTCCACGATGGCGACTGGCATGAGTCAACGCATGGTGTGGTACAGTCAGGATATAAGGACGTGTATACACATCAGATGGCAATCTCAACAGTAACTTATTTTTGTATTAATGGTACACAACAGCGACAAGTTGATGACTAACACACATGTGCAACCCGTGGATGTCTTTAGTGTGGATATCTTTATTGTGGACATATTTGGGTAAGCAGTGACTTTATCAATACAATACTGACATGATGCGGTGCAAGAAGAGAAGAGGTAGTCTGAACTGTTCAGTCCCTCAGCCTTGATAGGAGGTGTTCAGTCCTTCAGTCTTGATAGAAGGGGTTCAGTCCCTCAGCCTTGATAGGTGGTGTTCAGTCCTTCAGTCTTGATAGAAGGGGTTCAGTCCCTCAGCCTTGATAGGAGGTGTTCAGTCCTTCAGTCTTGATAAAAGGGGTTCAGTCCCTCAGCCTTGATAGGTGGTTTTCAGTCTTCACAGATATAAAGCAGATGGACGGGTTATTGAGGTCGTGGTGTTAAGATGTAGTGGTTACTGAAAAGGGCTGCGAGCTTCTGCCAGCAGTAGTACACCATCTGCAGCAGCTGTATGAACGCCTGGCTCCAGTCTACCCTGAAGAACACACGGTACCCACCCACACCCATCTTAACACTTGCACCAAGATCAGAATTCAATTTTTTTTTTTCAAATCACTTAAGTAAGAACACAGTCTTCATCTGTGTCAAGCTTGTGTTGAATAGTGAGAAGTGCGAGACAAGTCGAACCTGGAAGTGCCTGATCAGGCAGGTTGTGATGTAGGCCTGCCAGCCGCTGGGAGCAAGTCTGGTTTACCAGGCAGCTAACAAGCCTGGCCTCAGGCTAGTGTGTGTGACAGGTAGAACTCTTGAAAATTGTCTCAGGAAAGTCACAAGTAATCCATGAAGACAATAATGCTAAGTACTGGTGTCGAGGGTAAGGCAGGAGAGTGTTACAGTGATGGCAGACGTAAAGCATCACAGTCGTCACTAGCTGCCCTCAATTTTATCTTAACTTGCAGGCCTACACCAGCGGCTGCCCTCCCCTCACATAGAGAGGTATCACAGAGTGCCACAGTGTACCATTGTAGGTGTAGATCCGTACTGGCACCACCAGTGCCTAGTGACATGCAGGGAGTGTGTGGAGGGCGAAGTTGAGGGAGAAGGGGGGGGGGGTGTTATGGCTGGCATGAGGCACATGACAAAGATCACTGACAAAGGTGTTTTTCATCAGTAACTTCCTTACCTCACCATTCTCGTTATCCCTCACCCTCCTACCTTATTATACCTGTAACCAGTTCAGAGACTTCTCTCGCATCATCCAGGTATTAGACCAATTCCACCTGTTAACCACCTAATTAACCAGTCTGTTGCTGCCAATGGCCTGCATAACTATCACAACCTGGCTAATCAGGCGTTTGTTGCAGGAATTGGTCCAGTTTCCCAATGAAACCCCGTTTTCTGCCTTGGTTCCAGTAATATTTCTTACATTTGTAGGTTTCAGGTTGAAGAGTCTAGGAACAGTATATAAAACACAAGAGGAGCACCACAGAACAGAAAGAACATGCAAAAACACCTAAGTATAATAACTCCAGTTGATTAGTCTTTTAAATAAAACAATAAAGCAAATGCTACGAAGGCCAGGCCAATGACAAGCTGGATAATGATATATTTTAAAGCGAGAAAAATGGCAGTGGTGGCAGTATTGAGTTTACTTGCATTTATTCCTTGAAGTACTGTTCAGTACTGACAGTACCGTTCATAGAAGGTGAGAGAGATCTGCACACTGCCATAACATACTGGTGAGAGAGATCTACACACTGTCATAACATACTGGTGAGAGAGATCTACACACTGTCATAACATACTGGTGAGAGAGAGCTACACACTGTCATAACATACTGGTGAGAGAGATCTACACACTGTCATAACATACTGGTGAGAGAGATCTACACACTGTCATAACATACTGGTGAGAGAGATCTACACACTGTCATAACATACTGGTGAGAGAGAGAGCTACACACTGTCATAACATACTGGTGAGAGAGATCTACACACTGTCATAACAAACTGGTGAGAGAGATCTACACACTGTCATAACATACTGGTGAGAGAGAGCTACACACTGTCATAACATACTGGTGAGAGAGATCTACACACTGTCATAACATACTGGTGAGAGAGATCTACACACTGTCATAACATACTGGTGAGAGAGATCTACACACTGTCATAACATACTGGTGAGAGAGATCTACACACTGTCATAACATACTGGTGAGAGAGAGCTACACACTGTCATAACATACTGGTGAGAGAGAGCTACACACTGTCATAACATACTGGTGAGAGAGAGCTACACACTGTCATAACATACTGGTGAGAGAGATCTACACACTGTCATAACATACTGGTGAGAGAGAGCTACACACTGTCATAACATACTGGTGAGAGAGAGCTACACACTGCCATAACATACTGGTGAGAGAGAGCTAGTCATAACATACTGGTCAGAGAGATCTACACACTGTCATAACATACTGGTGAGAGAGATCTACACACTGTCATAACATACTGGTCAGAGAGATATGTAAGTGTCTTCAAGAGAGCTCTTGATAAGTTTGTCAAATAATTTCCTGACCAGACGTTGTGAGGCTTGTACACTGGACTGAATGCGGCCAGTAGTAAGAGTCTGGTCGACCAGGCCTTGATTCACCAGGAAACCTGGTCCGGGACAGGGCCGC
Source organism: Cherax quadricarinatus (assembly GCF_038502225.1). Lineage (NCBI taxonomy): Eukaryota > Metazoa > Arthropoda > Malacostraca > Decapoda > Parastacidae > Cherax > Cherax quadricarinatus. The sequence goes on along the minus strand of NC_091334.1, from coordinate 22,175,172 downwards.
GGGAGAGCTGACCTCTGAAACCAACACTGAGTTATCTTCCTGCTCTTAAGCCATGATGGCTCGGCTTGTAAAGTTCATGGGTTACATATCTGGCTATCTGCTCTTTTTAACGTCCTCTCAAATGAACATTACAGTATGATGTTAATGCGAGTATTGTGCAGTTTAGTGCCGCCATCACTCTGCTGTCTATTTCGTCAACTATACTAAGAGGATCTGTCATTGTACATTAATGTCTATTACACAATTTATGTGGTTACTTTAAAGTTACTCAAGACGATCCCGGTGGTTAGTGCCCTAGAGCAGCCCAGGCTCAAACTGGGTGATGGCCTGATCAGCGAGGCTGTTGATGCCAACAAGCACCACAGCCACGCTGATCCGGGACCTGGGGAACTTACCCAGCTCTCACTTGAACACAACTAGGTGTTTCTTGGTAATTCCCCTTATGTATGAAGAAGGGTGTTGAAAAAGGATGAAGGCTAAATACCCACGTCGTGCCAATCTTGTATAACCTACTTGTCTGCAGGACCCAGCGGGATTCTCACTTCTAAGAACTTATCCCAACCTCCGCTCAGCACTTCTCAAGTACCACACTTACACTGTCTTGTAGCAACCATAAGATAATTAACAGATGATTACCTATATGATGACTGTAATATATATAAATGACGGTAATGTCTACAAGAAATAACTACACCTAATGGGGTTTGATAGACACATTGTGACCCTTGTAATAATGTTGTGTTGCGCCACGGTTCATGGGAATGGAGAGGTAAAACTCGAACCATTCGGTTAATTGAAAGACTAACGTAAAGGTCTCAGAAGTCAAAATAACTGATCACACATTCAAAGATCACCAGAGTAATCATGATGAAAATGACAAGCTGGATTACCTAGAGCCTTCGGATGATGATAATCCTCAAGACATTTATTCTCTCTAAACTGCAATATTACTGTACTCTTACAGCCCCTTTCATGAGAGCTGAAATTACAAAACTGGAACACGTACAGAGCGCCTCCAGTGCCTGCATAAACTCAGCCAAGTGCCTAAATTACTGACAACGCCTGCAATCACTTGACCTGGGAATATAAACACATATGCAGTATAATATGATCCTTTACTGACAACGTTTCACCCACACAGTGGGCTTTTTCAAGTCACACACAGATCTACCTGGGGTGGAAGGTACGGGAGTATTTATAGTTATGTTCAGAATGTTGAGGTCAGGTGGAGAATGCTGCATCTGATGATCTACTGGGTGGAATTATAGAGTCTTGGGTAGCTTGGCAGGGGAATTGGACAAGTTGTGAGTAGATCTTCTAGAGTGTTCTATGTTCTTATGTGGGATAGCGATGAAGAAGTTTCTTGGCGAGTGGTTCAGCTATGTTATAGAAGCCATTGTTCTGGTTGAAATTGTTGGTTATAGAGATAAGCGATGATTCCAGGATTCTTCTGTATTGAGTGTTGTCTTCTGTGGCTATAAGTCTTGAGTTTCTGTAGTTAATTAAATCGTTGTGTGAATTGCGATGTTGTACACAGGCATTCCTTGCATCGTCAGTCCTGCTTGCATATTGGTGTTCTGAAATACGTGTTTGGAGGTCTCTTGATGTTTCGCCCACATATAATTTGTTGCAGTCATTACAACGGATTATGTATACCCCTGCAGAGGATGGAGGCTTGTCCTGTCTACTATTGGTGATGTCCTTGATGGTCGTGGTTGTGGAGGTAGATACTTGGAATGATGTATTGGAAAAGATGTTGGAAACATGTTTGGCAATGGAGTTGGTGGAGAGGACTATGTATCTCTTCTCGGCAGTGTCTTCTCTGGGTGTGTTGAAGATGTTTAATGCCCGCCGTCTGCAGTCTCTGATGAAGTGACGAGGATAGTGGAGTTTAGAAAATACTTGTTCAATTATAGTGCATTCTTCCTCAAGGAACTCATTGCTGCAGATTCTGAGTGCACGCAGGAAGAAGCCTATAATTACACCACGTTTGGTTCTGGTGTCGTGGTGAGAGTAGAAGTGGATAAGATCGTTTTGGTTGGTGGGTTTTCGATAGACTTTAAAACGAAGTTCGTGGTCAGCTTTGCAGAGCAGAACATCAAGGAAAGGAAGAGTGTTGTCGACTTCTTCTTCAAGTGTGAACTGGATTGAAGGCTCGACCTGGTTGAGCTTGTCTTGGAGAGCTTGAACGTTGAAGCGTTTAGGAGTTATGAGGAGAATGTCGTCAACATAACGGAGCCAGGTGACAGACGAAGGAATAATGGTGGAGAAACGTTCGGCTTCTAGATGTTCCATGTATAGGTTCGCCAGGACCGCACTGAGTGGCGAACCCATGGGTAGTCCAAAAGTCTGCTGAAAGAGGTGATTTTCGAAAGAGAAACACGTAAAGCCAACACATAGTTCAACAAGGTCGATGAAATCGCTGGCTGCAATGGGAAGATCAAGTGAATCGTCAATTTTCCTGCGCAAGAGATCGATGGCTTGTGTAGTAGGTACTTTGGTGAATAGGGAAGTCACGTCAAGGCTGGAAAGTTTCTTGTTCCTGATGTTGATGTTGCGAATGCGATTGAGAAGATCACCCGAGTGTTTGAGATGTGTTGGACTGATAGTGCCCAAGAGTTTAGAGAGGTGTTTTGCGAGAATTCCTGAGAGCTGGTGGGGAGCACTGCCTATTCCCGAGGATATGGGCCTCAGTGGGATACCAGCAGGGTTACCACAGCGAATGTTCAACAGAAGATCAGACTTACTAGGAAACTACAAACACTCTGCGATAATAGTAATTGGAAAAGTTTAGGAAGACCTGAAATTATTCAAAATCTTTCATCTCGTCCACTGTCAACCACAGAAACTGAAGCCCTCAGCTTAGGCCTCAAATTCGCAACAGGAGTTACGAAACCAAAACAAGACCTCAATTTCATCGCCAAAAACTACAGACACAATGACTCCGACTTCCAAAAAGGCTATCTTCAAGGCATCATCTCAGCAGCCATCTCAACACGCAGCTCCCCAGCCATACCTCGACGTTACATCAATGCACTCAAAGGTTTAGCAGAAGACACGACCATCAGGGTCACCACCGCTGATAAAGGAGGTGGTGTTGTTATCATGAACACTGACGATTACAGGAACAAAATGCTCAATCTACTTAATGACCCAGATACCTACAAACCTCTCACAACTAACCAAGTGGACAACCTTACTAAAACTTTTCTTCAAAGGACTCGCCGCATTCTGAGGAACTCAGAACAAGGGAAGAAACTTCTGCACACCATCCCAAGCAACCCCAGACCTGCCAGAATGTACGGCCTGCCAAAAACTCACAAGCCTGGTATCCCACTGAGGCCCATATCCTCGGGAATAGGCAGTGCTCCCCACCAGCTCTCAGGAATTCTCGCAAAACACCTCTCTAAACTCTTGGGCACTATCAGTCCAACACATCTCAAACACTCGGGTGATCTTCTCAATCGCATTCGCAACATCAACATCAGGAACAAGAAACTTTCCAGCCTTGACGTGACTTCCCTATTCACCAAAGTACCTACTACACAAGCCATCGATCTCTTGCGCAGGAAAATTGACGATTCACTTGATCTTCCCATTGCAGCCAGCGATTTCATCGACCTTGTTGAACTATGTGTTGGCTTTACGTGTTTCTCTTTCGAAAATCACCTCTTTCAGCAGACTTTTGGACTACCCATGGGTTCGCCACTCAGTGCGGTCCTGGCGAACCTATACATGGAACATCTAGAAGCCGAACGTTTCTCCACCATTATTCCTTCGTCTGTCACCTGGCTCCGTTATGTTGACGACATTTTCCTCATAACTCCTAAACGCTTCAACGTTCAAGCTCTCCAAGACAAGCTCAACCAGGTCGAGCCTTCAATCCAGTTCACACTTGAAGAAGAAGTCGACAACACTCTTCCTTTCCTTGATGTTCTGCTCTGCAAAGCTGACCACGAACTTCGTTTTAAAGTCTATCGAAAACCCACCAACCAAAACGATCTTATCCACTTCTACTCTCACCACGACACCAGAACCAAACGTGGTGTAATTATAGGCTTCTTCCTGCGTGCACTCAGAATCTGCAGCAATGAGTTCCTTGAGGAAGAATGCACTATAATTGAACAAGTATTTTCTAAACTCCACTATCCTCGTCACTTCATCAGAGACTGCAGACGGCGGGCATTAAACATCTTCAACACACCCAGAGAAGGCACTGCCGAGAAGAGATACATAGTCCTCCCCACCAACTCCATTGCCAAACATGTTTCCATCTTTTCCAATACATCATTCCAAGTATCTACCTCCACAACCACGACCATCAAGGACATCACCAATAGTAGACAGGACAAGCCTCCATCCTCTGCAGGGGTATACATAATCCCTTGTAATGACTGCAACAAATTGTATGTGGGCGAAACATCAAGAGACCTCCAAACACGTATTTCAGAACACCAATATGCAAGCAGGACTGACGATACAAGGAATGCCTGTGTACAACATCGCAATTCACACAACCATTTAATTAACTACAGAAACTCAAGACTTATCGCCACAGAAGACAACACTCAATACCGAAGAATCCTGGAATCATCGCTTATCTCTATAACCAACAATTTCAACCAGAACAACGGCTTCTATAACATAGCTGAACCACTCGCCAAGAAACTTCTTCATCGCTATCCCACATAAGAACATAGAACACTGCAGAAGGTCTACTCACAACTTGTCCAATACCCCTGCCAAGCTACCCAAGACTCTATAACCCCACCCGGTAGATCATCAGATGCAGCATTCTCCACCTGACCTCAACATTCTGAACATGACTGTACATACTCCCGTACCTTCCACCCCAGGTAGATCTGTGTGTGACTTGAAAAAGCCCACTGTGTGGGTGAAACGTTGTCAATAAAGGATCACATTATACTGCACATGTGTTTATATTTCCACTGTGTCGGTATTTGATACCATTTACTTCCATCCAATCACTTGACCTGTATTCACTGACACGTAGGCAAGAACGATACAACATAATTCAAACCGGGAAAATTCTAGAGGGACTGGTACGAAATCTGCACACAGGGAGCACTCCCTACAGGCGTTGCAAAAAACCTCGATGAAAAGTAAGGGTACCTGAGCACAAAGAGATATTAAAGTATGAATTGTCCAAGACTTTTCAACAGCTTCCCAACATATATAAGGGAAATTACCAGCACATCTCTAGTTGTCTTCAAGAAGGAACCGGAAAACCTCACGACAGTTCCTGATCAGCCGGGCTGTGGTGCACTGGTACATACTACCCGCTCACAGGATAACCTGCAGGTACACACTACCCGCTCACAGGATAACCTGCAGGTACACACTACCCGCTCACAGGATAACCTGCAGGTACACACTACCCGTTCACAGGATAACCTGCAGGTACACACTACCTGCTCACAGGATAACCTGCAGGTACACACTACCCGCTCACAGGATAACCTGCAGGTACACACTACCCATTCACAGGATAACCTGCAGGTACACACTACCTGCTCACAGGATAACCTGCAGGTACACACTACCCGCTCACAGGATAACCTGCAGGTACACACTACCTGCTCACAGGATAACCTGCAGGTACACACTACCTGCTCACAGGATAACCTGCAGGTACACACTACCCGCTCACAGGATAACCTGCAGGTACACACTACCCGTTCACAGGATAACCTGCAGGTACACACTACCTGCTCACAGGATAACCTGCAGGTACACACTACCCGCTCACAGGATAACCTGCAGGTACACACTACCCGCTCACAGGATAACCTGCAGGTACACACTACCTGCTCACAGGATAGCCTGCAGGTACACACTACCCGCTCACAGGATAACCTGCAGGTACACACTACCCGCTCACCTGCGGGTAGTGTGTACCCGCACTGCCTCACGTTCAATATTTCTTAACACAACAATATAACCTAACATTCTTCACGCTGATGTTAGTAACGTCAACAATTTAACTGATGTCTTTATTCCGTTAGTGATGTATATTGTGTGTTGTATTAATGAAGGTGATGTATATTGTGTGTTGTATTAGTGAAGGTGATGTATATTGTGTGTTGTATTAATGAAGGTGATGTATATTGTGTGTTGTATTAGTGAAGGTGATGTATATTGTGTGTTGTAAGTGTATGAGGTTCGTTAAAGGTGTATCTAGTGTGTTATAAGTGCATCTAGTGTGCTACAGTGCATCTAGTGTGCGTTTTAAGTGCATCTAGTGTGCTACAGTGCATCTAGTGTGCGTTTTAAGTGCATCTAGTGTGCTACAGTGCATCTAGTGTGCGTTTTAAGTGCATCTAGTGTGCTACAGTGCATCTAGTGTGCGTTTTAAGTGCATCTAGTGTGCTACAGTGCATCTAGTGTGCGTTTTAAGTGCATCTAGTGTGCTACAGTGCATCTAGTGTGCTACAGTGCATCTAGTGTGCTACAGTGCATCTAGTGTGCTACAGTGCATCTAGTGTGCTACAGTGCATCTAGTGTGCTACAGTGCATCTAGTGTGCTACAGTGCATCTAGTGTGCTACAGTGCATCTAGTGTGCTACAGTGCATCTAGTGTGCTACAGTGCATCTAGTGTGCTACAGTGTATCTAGTGTGCTAGAGTGCATCTAGTGTGCTACAGTGTATCTAGTGTGCTACAGTGCATCTAGTGTGCTATAACTCATCTAGTGTGTGTTTTAAGTGCATCTAGTGTGCTACAGTGCATCTAGTGTGTATTTTAAGTGCATCTAGTGCGCTACAGTGCATCTAGTGTGTGTTTTAAGTGCATCTAGTGGGTGTTTTAAGTGCATCTAGTGTGCTACAGTGCATCTAGTGTGCTACAGTGCATCTAGTGTGCTACAGTGCATCTAGTGTGTGTTTTAAGTGCATCTAGTGTGCTACAGTGCATCTAGTGTGCTACAGTGCATCTAGTGTGCTACAGTGCATCTAGTGTGCTACAGTGCATCTAGTATGCTACAGTGCATCTAGTGTGCTACAGTGTATCTAGTGTGCTACAGTGCATCTAGTGTGCTATAACTCATCTAGTGTGTGTTTTAAGTGCATCTAGTGTGCTACAGTGCATCTAGTGTGTATTTTAAGTGCATCTAGTGCGCTACAGTGCATCTAGTGTGTGTTTTAAGTGCATCTAGTGTGTGTTTTAAGTGCATCTAGTGTGCTACAGTGCATCTAGTGTGCTACAGTGCATCTAGTGTGCTACAGTGCATCTAGTGTGTGTTTTAAGTGCATCTAGTGTGCTACAGTGCATCTAGTGTGCTACAGTGCATCTAGTGTGCTACAGTGCATCTAGTGTGCTACAGTGCATCTAGTGTGCTACAGTGTATCTAGTGTGCTACAGTGCATCTAGTGTGCTATAACTCATCTAGTGTGTGTTTTAAGTGCATCTAGTGTGCTACAGTGCATCTAGTGTGCTACAGTGCATCTAGTGTGTATTTTAAGTGCATCTAGTGCGCTACAGTGCATCTAGTGTGTGTTTTAAGTGCATCTAGTGTGTGTTTTAAGTGCATCTAGTGTGCTACAGTGCATCTAGTGTGTGTTTTAAGTGCATCTAGTGTGCTACAGTGCATCTAGTGTGTGTTTTAAGTGCATATAGTGTGCTACAATGCATCTAGTGTGAGTTTTAAGTGCATCTAGTGTGCTACAGTGCATCTAGTGTGTGTTTTAAGTGCATCTAGTGTGCTACAATGCATCTAGTGTGAGTTTTAAGTGCATCTAGTGTGCTATAAGTTCACGTATTATACGTTAAGTGTATTTATTGCACTGTAAATGTATGCAGTGTGAAAACTGCAGAGCACGTGCAGTGTTCACGTGCCCTGCTCACGCGCCTGGCACTGGTTCTACCTTGGTGCAGTGCCAAGATTATGCCCAACCCGTGGCACGATCATGAGGCTACTGGAATGTCTAGTTTCACCTCACCTCCCCCACACACTACATTTTGCTGGAACGCAGTATATAGAATGGCTGCAGCAGGTAATTTATGATCAAGTAAACTGTTGTGTGACTTACGTTGTCTCAGTCACTCTTAGCCTCAGCCTCCTCCATCTTGCACCAGATCACATTAATGGTGAAGCTACCATTATTCTACCAGATTATAATGGCATTATTGGACGACCTGTAACAAACAGCCAATGGAGACAAACCAGTTACATTCCTGAATGAGCATGATAATGGTGAATGAACATGATAATGGTGAATGAACATGATAATGGTGGATGAACATGATAATGGTGAACACACGTACATGTCTGAGTACATGTAACACTAAGAGTAATTTGCATTATACACTGACCGACTGATCAGTGTTGTAGTAGCCAGTCTTGGTTACAAGTACCTCTGACTGACTGATCAGTGTTGTAGTAGCCAGTCTTGGTTACAAGTACCTCTGACTGACTGACCAGTGTTGTAGTAGCCAGTCTTGGTTACAAGTACCTCTGACTGACTGATCAGTGTTGTAGTAGCCAGTCTTGGTTACAAGTACCTCTGACTGACTGATCAGTGTTGTAGTAGCCAGTCTTGGTTACAGGTACCTCTGACTGACTGACCAGTGTTGTAGTAGCCAGTCTTGGTTACAAGTACCTCTGACTGACTGACCAGTGTTGTAGTAGCCAGTCTTGGTTACAGGTACCTCTGACTGACCAGTGTTGTAGTAGCCAGTCTTGGTTACAAGTACCTCTGACTGACTGACCAGTGTTGTAGTAGCCAGTCTTGGTTACAAGTACCTCTGACTGACTGACCAGTGTTGTAGTAGCCAGTCTTGGTTACAAGTACCTCTGACTGACTGATCAGTGTTGTAGTAGCCAGTCTTGGTTACAAGTACCTCTGACTGACTGATCAGTGTTGTAGTAGCCAGTCTTGGTTACAGGTACCTCTGACTGACTGATCAGTGTTGTAGTAGCCAGTCTTGGTTACAAGTACCTCTGACTGACTGACCAGTGTTGTAGTAGCCAGTCTTGGTTACAAGTACCTCTGACTGACTGATCAGTGTTGTAGTAGCCAGTCTTGGTTACAAGTACCTCTGACTGACTGACCAGTGTTGTAGTAGCCAGTCTTGGTTACAGGTACCTCTGACTGACTGATCAGTGTTGTAGTAGCCAGTCTTGGTTACAGGTACCTCTGACTGACTGATCAGTGTTGTAGTAGCCAGTCTTGGTTACAGGTACCTCTGACTGACTGATCAGTGTTGTAGTAGCCAGTCTTGGTTACAAGTACCTCTGACTGACTGACCAGTGTTGTAGTAGCCAGTCTTGGTTACAAGTACCTCTGACTGACTGACCAGTGTTGTAGTAGCCAGTCTTGGTTACAGGTACCTCTGACTGACTGACCAGTGTTGTAGTAGCCAGTCTTGGTTACAAGTACCTCTGACTGACTGACCAGTGTTGTAGTAGCCAGTCTTGGTTACAAGTACCTCTGACTGACTGACCAGTGTTGTAGTAGCCAGTCTTGGTTACAGGTACCTCTGACTGACTGATCAGTGTTGTAGTAGCCAGTCTTGGTTACAGGTACCTCTGACTGACTGATCAGTGTTGTAGTAGCCAGGCTTGGTTACAAGTACCTCTGACTGACTGACCAGTGTTGTAGTAGCCAGGGTTACTTGGTTACAGTCTTGTACCTCTGACTGACTGACCAGTGTTGTAGTAGCCAGGCTTGGTTACAAGTACCTCTGACTGACTAGTGTTGTAGTAGCCAGTCTTGGTTACAAGTACCTCTGACTGACTGATCAGTGTTGTAGTAGCCAGTCTTGGTTACAAGTACCTCTGACTGACTGATCAGTGTTGTAGTAGCCAGTCTTGGTTACAGGTACCTCTGACTGACTGATCAGTGTTGTAGTAGCCAGTCTTGGTTACAGGTACCTCTGACTGACTGATCAGTGTTGTAGTAGCCAGTCTTGGTTACAAGTACCTCTGACTGACTGATCAGTGTTGTAGTAGCCAGTCTTGGTTACAGGTACCTCTGACTGACTGACCAGTGTTGTAGTAGCCAGTCTTGGTTACAAGTACCTCTGACTGACTAGTGTTGTAGTAGCCAGTCTTGGTTACAAGTACCTCTGACTGACTGACCAGTGTTGTAGTAGCCAGGCTTGGTTACAAGTACCTCTGACTGACTAGTGTTGTAGTAGCCAGTCTTGGTTACAAGTACCTCTGACTGACTAGTGTTGTAGTAGCCAGTCTTGGTTACAAGTACCTCTGACTGACTGACCAGTGTTGTAGTAGCCAGTCTTGGTTACAAGTACCTCTGACTGACTAGTGTTGTAGTAGCCAGGCTTGGTTACAAGTACCTCTGACTGACCAGTGTTGTAGTAGCCAGTCTTGGTTACAAGTACCTCTGACTGACTAGTGTTGTAGTAGCCAGTCTTGGTTACAAGTACCTCTGACTGACCAGTGTTGTAGTAGCCAGTCTTGGTTACAAGTACCTCTGACTGACTAGTGTTGTAGTAGCCAGACATATTAACCAATATCTAAACTCTGCGATAAATGAAGCATAAAATCCAGATATATTCCTGTGGCATACTAAGAGTATGTTATATCGTATTCTGTGTACGTCATACACTCATGTAAGTTTGCCTCCCGACCAGCGAACCAGGTGCTAAGAGTATAAAGAGTAGGGGCTCAATCATGAAGAAGCTTGCCATAGTTGTGAAGCGATGTGGTACACTTGTAAATCATCCTTGACAGACTTACCTCACAGTCTGGAGGTAACAGTTCTCACTGTGCTGGTGTAGTGTGGTGGTGGTAGTGATGCTGGTGTAGTGTGGTGGTGGTAGTGATGCTGGTGTAGTGTGGTGGTGGTAGTGATGCTGGTGTAGTGTGGTGGTGGTAGTGATGCTGGTGTAGTGTGGTGGTGGTAGTGATGCTGGTGTAGTGTGGTTGTGGTAGTGATGCTGGTGTAGTGTGGTGGTGGTAGTGATGCTGGTGTAGTGTGGTGGTGGTAGTGATGCTGGTGTAGTGTGGTGGTGGTAGTGATGCTGGTGTAGTGTGGTGGTGGTAGTGATGCTGGTGTAGTGTGGTGGTGGTAGTGATGCTGGTGTAGTGTGGTGGTGGTAGTGATGCTGGTGTAGTGTGGTGGTGGTAGTGATGCTGGTGTAGTGTGGTGGTGGTAGTGATGCTGGTGCAGTGTGGTGGTGGTAGTGATGCTGGTGTAGTGTGGTGGTGGTAGTGATGCTGGTGTAGTGTGGTGGTGGTAGTGATGCTGGTGTAGTGTGGTGGTGGTAGTGATGCTGGTGCAGTGTGGTGGTGGTAGTGATGCTGGTGTAGTGTGGTGGTGGTAGTGATGCTGGTGTAGTGTGGTGGTGGTAGTGATGCTGGTGTAGTGTGGTGGTGGTAGTGATGCTGGTGTAGTGTGGTGGTGGTAGTGATGCTGGTGTAGTGTGGTGGTGGTAGTGATGCTGGTGTAGTGTGGTGGTGGTAGTGATGCTGGTGTAGTGTGGTGGTGGTAGTGATGCTGGTGTAGTGTGGTGGTGGTAGTGATGCTGGTGTAGTGTGGTGGTGGTAGTGATGCTGGTGTAGTGTGGTGGTGGTAGTGATGCTGGTGTAGTGTGGTGGTGGTAGTAATGCTGGTGTAGTGTGGTGGTGGTAGTGATGCTGGTGTAGTGTGGTGGTGGTAGTGATGCTGGTGCAGTGTGGTGGTGGTAGTGATGCTGGTGTAGTGTGGTGGTGGTAGTGATGCTGGTGTAGTGTGGTGGTGGTAGTGATGCTGGTGTAGTGTGGTGGTGGTAGTGATGCTGGTGTAGTGTGGTGGTGGTAGTGATGCTGGTGTAGTGTGGTGGTGGTAGTGATGCTGGTGTAGTGTGGTGGTGGTAGTGATGCTGGTGTAGTGTGGTGGTGGTAGTGATGCTGGTGTAGTGTGGTGGTGGTAGTGATGCTGGTGTAGTGTGGTGATGGTAGTGATGCTGGTGTAGTGTGGTGGTGGTAGTGATGCTGGTGTAGTGTGGTGGTGGTAGTGATGCTGGTGTAGTGTGGTGGTGGTAGTGATGCTGGTGTAGTGTGGTGGTGGTAGTGATGCTGGTGTAGTGTGGTGGTGGTAGTGATGCTGGTGTAGTGTGGTGGTGGTAGTGATGCTGGTGTAGTGTGGTGGTGGTAGTGATGCTGGTGCAGTGTGGTGGTGGTAGTGATGCTGGTGTAGTGTGGTGGTGGTAGTGATGCTGGTGTAGTGTGGTGGTGGTAGTGATGCTGGTGTAGTGTGGTGGTGGTAGTGATGCTGGTGCAGTGTGGTGGTGGTAGTGATGCTGGTGTAGTGTGGTGGTGGTAGTGATGCTGGTGTAGTGTGGTGGTGGTAGTGATGCTGGTGTAGTGTGGTGGTGGTAGTGATGCTGGTGTAGTGTGGTGGTGGTAGTGATGCTGGTGTAGTGTGGTGGTGGTAGTGATGCTGGTGTAGTGTGGTGGTGGTAGTGATGCTGGTGTAGTGTGGTGGTGGTAGTGATGCTGGTGTAGTGTGGTGGTGGTAGTGATGCTGGTGTAGTGTGGTGATGGTAGTGATGCTGGTGTAGTGTGGTGGTGGTAGTGATGCTGGTGTAGTGTGGTGGTGGTAGTGATGCTGGTGTAGTGTGGTGGTGGTAGTGATGCTGGTGTAGTGTGGTGGTGGTAGTGATGCTGGTGCAGTGTGGTGGTGGTAGTGATGCTGGTGTAGTGTGGTGGTGGTAGTGATGCTGGTGTAGTGTGGTGGTGGTAGTGATGCTGGTGCAGTGTGGTGGTGGTAGTGATGCTGGTGCAGTGTGGTGGTGGTAGTGATGCTGGTGCAGTGTGGTGGTGGTAGTGATGCTGGTGCAGTGTGGTGGTGGTAGTGATGCTGGTGCAGTGTGGTGGTGGTAGTGATGCTGGTGCAGTGTGGTGGTGGTAGTGATGCTGGTGCAGTGTGGTGGTGGTAGTGATGCTGGTGTAGTGTGGTGGTGGTAGTGATGCTGGTGCAGTGTGGTGGTGGTAGTGATGCTGGTGCAGTGTGGTGGTGGTAGTGATGCTGGTGTAGTGTGGTGGTGGTAGTGATGCTGGTGTAGTGTGGTGGTGGTAGTGATGCTGGTGTAGTGTGGTCGTGGTAGTGATGCTGGTGCAGTGTGGTGGTGGTAGTGATGCTGGTGTAGTGTGGTGGTGGTAGTGATGCTGGTGTAGTGTGGTGGTGGTAGTGATGCTGGTGCAGTGTGGTGGTGGTAGTGATGCTGGTGCAGTGTGGTGGTGGTAGTGATGCTGGTGCAGTGTGGTGGTGGTAGTGATGCTGGTGTAGTGTGGTGGTGGTAGTGATGCTGGTGTAGTGTGGTGGTGGTAGTGATGCTGGTGTAGTGTGGTAGTGGTAGTGATGCTGGTGCAGTGTGGTGGTGGTAGTGATGCTGGTGTAGTGTGGTGGTGGTAGTGATGCTGGTGTAGTGTGGTAGTGGTAGTGATGCTGGTGCAGTGTGGTGGTGGTAGTGATGCTGGTGTAGTGTGGTGGTGGTAGTGATGCTGGTGTAGTGTGGTGGTGGTAGTGATGCTGGTGCAGTGTGGTGGTGGTAGTGATGCTGGTGCAGTGTGGTGGTGGTAGTGATGCTGGTGCAGTGTGGTGGTGGTAGTGATGCTGGTGTAGTGTGGTGGTGGTAGTGATGCTGGTGTAGTGTGGTGGTGGTAGTGATGCTGGTGTAGTGTGGTGGTGGTAGTGATGATGGTGTAGTGTGGTGGTGGTAGTGATGCTGGTGTAGTGTGGTGGTGGTAGTGATGCTGGTGTAGTGTGGTGGTGGTAGTGATGCTGGTGTAGTGTGGTGGTGGTAGTGATGCTGGTGTAGTGTGGTGGTGGTAGTGATGCTGGTGTAGTGTGGTGGTGGTAGTGATGCTGGTGTAGTGTGGTGGTGGTAGTGATGCTGGTGTAGTGTGGTGGTGGTAGTGATGCTGGTGTAGTGTGGTGGTGGTAGTGATGCTGGTGTAGTGTGGTGGTGGTAGTGATGCTGGTGTAGTGTGGTGGTGGTAGTGATGCTGGTGTAGTGTGGTGGTGGTAGTGATGCTGGTGTAGTGTGGTGGTGGTAGTGATGCTGGTGTAGTGTGGTGGTGGTAGTGATGCTGGTGCAGTGTGGTGGTGGTAGTGATGCTGGTGTAGTGTGGTGGTGGTAGTGATGCTGGTGTAGTGTGGTGGTGGTAGTGATGCTGGTGTAGTGTGGTGGTGGTAGTGATGCTGGTGTAGTGTGGTGGTGGTAGTGATGCTGGTGTAGTGTGGTGGTGGTAGTGATGCTGGTGTAGTGTGGTGGTGGTAGTGATGCTGGTGTAGTGTGGTGGTGGTAGTGATGCTGGTGTAGTGTGGTGGTGGTAGTGATGCTGGTGTAGTGTGGTGGTGGTAGTGATGCTGGTGTAGTGTGGTGGTGGTAGTGATGCTGGTGCAGTGGTTGAGGTAGCGGTGTTTCATGGGGTGGTGGTGGCTGAGTGACTCTCAACAAACTTATACAATAGTCACTCGGGTTCACTCTAAACAATTACTCACAGAGTTTTTTTCCCCCTCCCCACCCTTCCCCTTTTCCTCCAAACATCTTCCCTCCCAGTCTCACCTACAGTGGCGCTTTGAACGTACCGTTTATCCAACGTTCATCACACAATGAAATGTCGTGTATTCCAACAACCTGGCAATACAGAATACAGCAGTTCTGGGGCCTCACTGTTAACTTATACCATGAAACAAAACAAACGTGATAATAATTATTGACACGGTAGATTATAGTGGGACTTTATTGTAGATGTTTCGCCATCCAGTGGTTTTATTGTAGATGTTTCGCCATCCAGTGGCTTTATTGTAGATGTTTCGACATTCAGTGGCTTTATTGTAGATGTTTCGCCATCCAGTGGTTTTATTGTATATGTTTCGCCATCCAGTGGCTTTATTGTAGATGTTTCGCCATCCAGTGGCTTTATTGTAATGTTTCGCCATCCAGTGGCTTTATCAACACAAGGACTTAATGTGAAGACTGTACAACTATATATATACACAAAAGATGAGGTAATGAGTCTCTCTCAGGACGCACTAAAAACCCGCACAAGACGCAGTCGACACCTGCACAGGACGCAATCAACCCCTGCACAGGACGCAATCAGCCCCTGCACAGGACGCAATCAGCCCCTGCACAGGACGCGATCAGCCCCTGCACAGGACGCAATCAGCCCCTGCACAGGACGCAATCAGCCCCTGCACAGGACGCGATCAGCCCCTGCACAGGACGCGATCAACACCTGCGCAAGACGCACTCAAAACTTGCACAGGACGCACTAAAAACCTTCACAAGACGCAGTCAACACCTGCACAGGACGCAATCAGCCCCTGCACAGGACGCAATCAGCCCCTGCACAGGACGCAATCAGCCCCTGCACAGAACGCAATCAGCCCCTGCACAGGACGCAATCAGCCCCTGCACAGGACGCGATCAACACCTGCGCAAGACGCACTCAAAACTTGCACAGGACGCACTAAACACATGCACAAGACGCACTCCAAATCTGCACAAGACGAACTGAACACCTGCACAATACGCAATCAACACCTGCACAGCACACACTAAACATCTGCACAGGAAATATGTTATCGTGAGTTAGGCCCATTTCTGACAAAACAGAGATAACATCTATACTCTTAGTGCTGGTTATACCCGGAGAATCATCCTGTATGATAGAGCATGACTGGAGAATCATCCTGTATCACAGAGCATGACAGGAAAATCATCCTGTATGATAGAGCATGACATGAAAATCATCCTGTATGATAGAGCATGACATGAAAATCATCCTGTATGATAGAGCATGACAGGAAAATCATCCTGTATGATAGAGCATGACAGGAAAATCATCCTGTATGATAGAGCATGACAGGAAAATCATCCTGTATGATAGAGCATGACAGGAAAATCATCCTGTATGATAGAGCATGACAGGAAAATCATCCTGTATGATAGAGCATGACAGGAAAATCATCCTGTATGATAGAGCATGACAGGAAAATCATCCTGTATGATAGAGCATGACAGGAAAATCATCCTGTATGATAGAGCATGACAGGAAAATCATCCTGTATGATAGAGCGTGGGAAGATTTCCTTCCCACTGTGATGATGAATCCAATTTACTTCAATTAACCAAATTCTCATTCTCTCTCTCTCTCTCTCTCTCTCTCTCTCTCTCTCTCTCTCTCTCTCTCTCTCTCCCTACAGAGGTGTGGGAACGGTTGAGTGCCACACACGACTGACACTTGTTAGGAAGGGTGCCAAGGGAACCTGGTGTGAGAGAGTCCTAGTTGACAGTGGTATCGAGGTGACAGAGTGCTAGATGATAGTAGTAATGGGGTGACAGTGCTAATTGATAGTACTGGAGTGACTGGGTGCTAGGTGACAGTAGTACTGGGGTGACAGAGTGCTAGTTGATAGTAATGGGGTGACAGTGCTAGTTGATAGTACTGGAGTGACTGGGTGCTAGGTGAGAGTGGTATTGGGGTGACAGAGTGGTAGCTGATAGTAGTACTCAGGTGAGAGTGCTATTTGATAGTACTGAGGTGAGAGTACTAATATATATATATATATATATATATATATATATATATATATATATATATATATATATATATATATATATATATATATATATGCAATAAGATCACAGTAAACAGGTGATTTCAGAATATGCAAAACAACCACTGTGAAAAAATATAGAAATTCCAAGCGCTTTCGTGACTACTGACATTATCAAGGAACAATGAAAGTAATGCATCAAAGGAAGGCATGGCCTGATTAAAAGAGTATTTTTTGTTTCTCAATATTTTGAATGCTTCCTTCTCCTGTATTTTAGCTATTTCAATATGTTTCTGAAGAATAATTCTCATAAAATCATCAAAAGGACGATCTCTCATGTCAAGGATGATATTGGGTAAAAGGGACTTGGGCAGAACCTGTTCATTAAAACAACATAAATATAGCATTAGAACTGGACAAGATTCTAATGCTCTATTTATTCATGTGAGAGATTTTAACCATCCAATTGATTTTCAAAAAGTTGAGAAAGTAGTATCAAGCAAGTCCATGGTCGACAGGAATATAATTGAATCTTGTTTCATAAAAAGCAGTTTTGACAATAATATGAATATTTCCTTTGGTTTATATAAATTAGATCCATTTATAATTAATAGAACTTGGGAAGAATTTAATAATACATTGGACAAATAATAAATTTTAAAATTCTTAATTCTTGGGTAGAATACTTTGTTGGTGGGTTTTGTGAAGGACCTGTCTAGTTGGGCCAGCGGGCCTGCTGCAGTGTTCCCTTTCTTACGAATCGCGCGTCAGGTGTTGCTTTGTTGTGGGATGTGATAGTGAGGTGTGGGCTAGACCCTTTATATGCCTTCCTTTGATGCATTAGTTTCATTGTTCCTTGATAATGTGAATAGTCACGAAAGCGCTTGGAATTTCTATATTCTTTCACAGTGGTTGTTTTGCATATATATATATATATATATATATATATATATATATATATATATATATATATATATATATATATATATATATATATACGTAAGATAGCAGAGTTGCAAGGTGGTGAAAATAACTCAAGATTTATACACTTACATTTACTTACACACTTGAGATAGAAGAACACATATACTTTAATAAATATAAGAGCAGGGCAGTGTTTATGGTGCCAGTTTTGTTATGAGTGGTGGAGTGCCTGAGACAAGTGCCATCAGTGGTGCCAGTTATGTGTTGTGCTGTGATCTACCGTGTCTGTAACAGCTCTCTAGGCTTCATCTACCGTCGCGGCACAGCTGTAAGTCATGCTTCCCTCATGATTGCTTGGTCACTTAGGTTGTTGGTGTTGGCAGCACGCTGGTCCACATAGTTATCACAATGATATTCACCCACTTTCCTCTTGAAAACTGCACTTCTTCCAGCAATATTTCTATCTGCTGATAGCAGGTAGAATAGTCAGGGACCTCGGATGTTGATACAGTGTTCTGTCATTGTGGCCACAGCGCCCCTGTGTTTCACCGAGTTTATTTTGCACCTGCCCTCAACTTTCTCACTTCAGTAAGTTATCATGGTAGTGTGTGGGCCCTGGGACCTGGCCCTCCACTATCTTTTATATTTATATTATCTTTCAACTCTAAGATGCTCACTGAACACTCAAATCCGAGAAAAGGGAATTAATGAACAACCGTTATAGATTCCATAACATACTGAATTACCCTTACATTAAAAAGTTGACAAGTTAACCAAACAAAGTACCAAGAGCTATAATGTAGAATACAACTTAGGTATGTGTGTGCCTAGCATCATAAATAATATTTGGAGAAAAGTTAATAATGAAACTCAATGTTACAGATATACGGTCAGAATTCTGAGATCTATCACTATGATAACATGAACGTTGATAAGCACATCTACTGAGCAACACTGATGTTGTGGTAGTTAGGCTTGGTTACCAGTACTTCTGACAGCTTGATACACTGAAGGCTTGGTTACCAGTACTTCTGGCAGCTTGATACACTGAAGGTTTGGTTACCAGTACTTCTGACAGCTTGATACACTGAAGGTTTGGTTACCAGTACTTCTGACAGCTTGATACACTGAACGTTTGGTTACCAGTACTTCTGACAGCTTGATACACTGAAGGTTTGGTTACCAGTACTTCTGACAGCTTGATACACTGAAGGTTTGGTTACCAGTACTTCTGACAGCTTGATACACTGAAGGTTTGGTTACCAGTACTTCTGGCAGCTTGATACACTGAAGGTTTGGTTACCAGTACTTCTGACAGCTTGATACACTGAAGGTTTGCTTACCAGTACTTCTGACAGCTTGATACACTGAAGGTTTGGTTACCAGTACTTCTGACAGCTTGATACACTGAAGGTTTGGTTACCAGTACTTCTGACAGCTTGATACACTGAAGGTTTGGTTACCAGTACTTCTGGCAGCTTGATACACTGAACGTTTGGTTACCAGTACTTCTGACAGCTTGATACACTGAAGGTTTGGTTACCAGTACTTCTGACAGCTTGATACACTGAAGGTTTGGTTACCAGTACTTCTGGCAGCTTGATACACTGAACGTTTGGTTACCAGTACTTCTGACAGCTTGATACACTGAAGGTTTGGTTACCAGTACTTCTGACAGCTTGATACACTGAAGGTTTGGTTACCAGTACTTCTGACAGCTTGATACACTGAACGCTTGGTTACCAGTACTTCTGACAGCTTGATACACTGAACGCTTGGTTACCAGTACTTCTGGCAGCTTGATACACTGAACGCTTGGTTACCAGTACTTCTGGCAGCTTGATACACTGAAGGTTTGGTTACCAGTACTTCTGGCAGCTTGATACACTGACGATGATCAACATATGTGGTAAGCCTTATGGTCACTTTCTTGAAGACCATGTGCTTAATTGTCCGCATACCCGCATACACAAGAAAACAGTATAATACACAAATAACCCGCACACAGGAGAGAGGAGCTTACGACGACGTTTCGGTCCGACCTGGACCATTTACAAAGTCACCTGTGTAATATTTCAGGGTATATGAGTACTGGAAACAGATACCAGACATATTAATCAAATATCCTAAATTTATTTGCAACAGATAATTAAACTATAGATATAAATACAGATATACTCCTGTTGGCTCTTTCGGAGCATAGTTCCTAGATTTTCTTGCGTATCCCCCTCAAGGAAGGTTCCTTGATGTTGGTGAGGGGCTCTTGATTTAGGGAATTGGATCTGTGCTCCAGTTCCCCGAATTAAGCCTGAATGCCTTCCACATCCCCCCCAGGCGCTGTATAATCCTACGGGTTTAGCGCTTCCCCTTGATTATAATAATAATAATCCTTGCGTATCGAAGTTAAGACACATGTGCAACATCTGGGTATCTTTATTGTAGACGTTTCGCCCTCCAGTGGCTTTATCAATACAGATTCTTGGACATAACAAGAAAACAGTAGAACTATATACAAAAGATGAGGTAATCAGTCCCTCAACCTTGGATAAAGTCACTGGAGGGCGAAACGTCTACAATAAAGATAACCAGATGTTGCACAAGTGTCTTAACTTTCATCTTGTCGGTATTGTATACCTGTCTTGCACTTCTTGTGTATCCATATGTTCTTGCGGTAGCCGCCACAATATGTTCTTGTGGTAGCCGCCACAATATGTTCTTGTGGTAGCCGCCACAATGTTCTTGTGGTAGCCGCCACAATGTTCTTGCGGTAGCCGCCACAATGTTTTTGCGGAAGCCGCCACAATATGTTCCTGCGGTAGCCGCCACAATATGTTCTTGTGGTAGCCGCCACAATATGTTCTTGTGGTAGCCGCCACAATGTTCTTGTGGTAGCCGCCACAATGTTCTTGCGGTAGCCGCCACAATGTTTTTGCGGAAGCCGCCACAATATGTTCCTGCGGTAGCCGCCACAATATGTTCTTGTGGTAGCCGCCACAATGTTCTTGCGGTAGCCGCCACAATATGTTCTTGTGGTAGCCGCCACAATGTTCTTGCGGTAGCCGCCACAATATGTTCTTGTGGTAGCCGCCACAATGTTCTTGCGGTAGCCGCCACAATGTTCTTGCGGTAGCCGCCACAATATACTAGCCACTTCGACGACAAAATCTAATCTCTCTTCTACGTTGGAGGTGTGTCCACTCACAGCGTGACCAGTAAAGAAGCGGGGCCAGGAGCTGTGACTCGACCCCTGCAACTACAACTAGGCGAGTACTGTTGTTATCCTAACATCACTTTCATTATTGTGTTATCCTGCCAACACTTTCATTATTGTGTTATCCTGCCAACACTTTCATTATTGTGTTATCCTGCCAACACTTTCATTATTGTGTTATCCTGCCAACACTTTCATTATTGTGTTATCCTGCCAACACTTTCATTACTGTTGTTATCCTGCCAACACTTTCATTATTGTGTTATCCTGCCAACACTTTCATTATTGTGTTATCCTGCCAACACTTTCATTATTGTGTTATCCTGCCAACACTTTCATTATTGTGTTATCCTGCCAACACTTTCATTATTGTGTTATCCTGCCAACACTTTCATTATTGTGTTATCCTGCCAACACTGTCATTATTGTGTTATCCTGCCAACACTTTCATTATTGTGTTATCCTGCCAACACTTTCATTATTGTGTTATCCTGCCAACACTTTCATTATTGTGTTATCCTGCCAACACTGTCATTATTGTGTTACCCTGCCAACACTTTCATTATTGTGTTACCCTGCCAACACTTTCATTATTGTGTTATCCTGCCAACACTGTCATTATTGTGTTACCCTGCCAACACTGTCATTATTGCGTTATCCTGCCAACACTTTCATTATTGTGCTATCCTGCCAACACTTTCATTATTGTGTTATCCTGCCAACACTTTCATTATTGTGTTATCCTGCCAACACTGTCATTATTGTGTTATCCTGCCAACTCTTTCATTATTGTGTTATCCTGCCAACACTTTCATTATTGTGTTATCCTGCCAACACTTTCATTATTGTGTTATCCTGCCAACACTGTCATTATTGTGTTATCCTGCCAACACTTTCATTATTGTGTTATCCTGCCAACACTTTCATTATTGTGTTATCCTGCCAACACTTTCATTATTGTGTTATCCTGCCAACACTGTCATTATTGTGTTATCCTGCCAACACTTTCATTATTGTGTTATCCTGCCAACACTTTCATTATTGTGTTATCCTGCCAACACTTTCATTATTGTGTTATCCTGCCAACACTGTCATTATTGTGTTACCCTGCCAACACTTTCATTATTGTGTTACCCTGCCAACACTTTCATTATTGTGTTATCCTGCCAACACTGTCATTATTGTGTTACCCTGCCAACACTGTCATTATTGCGTTATCCTGCCAACACTTTCATTATTGTGCTATCCTGCCAACACTTTCATTATTGTGTTATCCTGCCAACACTTTCATTATTGTGTTATCCTGCCAACACTTTCATTATTGTGCTATCCTGCCAACACTTTCATTATTGTGTTATCCTGCCAACACTTTCATTACTGTTATCTTACCTTCACTTTCCTCTCACTCCCTCTCTCTACAACCCCCTCCCCCTTCACTGCTTTCCCTTCCTCTCTATGTGCTTTCCCTCAGTGATTAACTTCCCTTCCTCAGTTATTCCCTCCCTCCCTCCGTTATTCCCTCCCTCCCTCAGTTATTCCCTCCCTCCCTCCGTTATTCCCTCCCTCCCTCAGTTATTCCCTCCCTCCCCCAGTTATTCCCTCCCTCCCTCCTTTACTGCCTCTTCACTTTAAATAGAGTGAGAGCATAGCAACAAGTGGCACGGTGCTGGTGGCACTGACGTGTGAGTGAAGTAGGGTAGACATCCTGTGTGTGTCCTTGATGCACTTGTGCCACCTCTCTACCAGTGCCACTACCTAGTGCCACCTCTCTACCAGTGCCACCACTTTAGTGGTGCCACCTATCAGTGCCACCTCCACCAGTGCCCCTACCTAGTGCCACCTATCAGTGCCACCTCTCTAACAGTGCCACCTCTACCAGTGCCCCTACCTAGTGCCACCTCTCCCTATACCAGTGCCACAACCTAGTGGCACCTCTTCCTCTACCAGTGCCACCTCTGTCTCAACCAGTGCCACTTCTACCAGTGCTACCATCTAGTGCCACCTGGGGAGGACACTGGCATTACTGGGGACACTGGCACTCCCGGGGAAAACACTGGCACTGCTGGGGAGGACACTGGCACTGCTGGGGAGGACACTGGCACTGCTAGGGAGGATACTGACACTGGAGAGGACACTGACACTGCCGGGGAGGACTCTGGCACTGTTGGGGAGGACACTGGCACTGACGATCTGGAGCACGTGACGTCACACAGTGGCCTTGTGACGTCACGGCTGTGTCCTCCCCCATTACTTGGCAGGTCAGGGCTGGCAGGGGCCCCAGAGGAGCCCTCACTAGGGGCCCTAGGGAACCCTCACTAGGGGCCCTAGGGGAACCCTCACTAGGTGCTCCAGGAGAACCCTCACTAGGGGCCCCAGGGGAACCCTCACTAGGGCCCTAGAAGACCCCGCCCTAGGGGCCCCAGAAGAGCCCTCATTAGGGGTCCCAGAGGAGCCCCCAATCACTAATATTGATTACAGATGTGAAAAAACTAATAGAAACACACGAGAAGAGAAATATCTGGGACCTTTCGTGCATTTACACACATCTTTGGAGGAACAAGAGCGGTGAATCAATAGTGACACATTATGTATGTTAAGAAGGTTTGTGTAAATGAAACGGTAGGAGTAACTTTTGTAAATGTTGTGTGTGTCAGTGAGAGTCAGTCATTGCATGTTACTAAGAACTTATATAAGTAACACTAGCCGTTATAATATCCGTACAAACTCAGGTGTTTATTGTACAAGTAGGACGTCAGAGAGAGAGCCAGGAAGCCTCGTCTGATCCACTTCAGTTACTGAACCACGGAGATAAAGACTGACAGTGTTTACAGCGGTGTTAGAGGAGCGCTGCTCTAGCACTACTGACCCCCACACTTACTGACTCTACCTACCTAAGTACATATAATTTATGACTTTGAGGCGTTCCCATTACTTTAAATGTTTTACTGGTATTATGCAGGTCGTAGAGGATCCTTGCATGTATTCCCGCTCTGACTCTCCTCCTGCCCTGAAGGGGTCGTAGAGGATCTCTGTATGTGTTCCCGCTGACCCCTCTCCTGCCCTGAAGGGATCGTAGGGGATCCCTGTATGTGTTCCCGCTGACCCCCCTCCTGCCCTGAACGGGTCGTAGAGGATCCCTGTATGTGTTCCCGTTGACCCCTCTCCTGCCCTGAACGGGTCGTAGAGGATCCCTGTACGTGTTCCGCTGACCCCTCTCCTGCCCTGAAGGGGTCGTAGAGGATCCCTGTATGTGTTCCCGTTGACCCCTCTCCTGCCCTGAAGGGGTCGTAGAGGATCCCTGTATGTGTTCCCGCTGACCCCTCTCCTGCCCTGAAGGGGTCGTAGAGAATCCCTGTACGTGTTCCCGCTGACCCCTCTCCTGCCCTGAAGGGGTCGTAGAGAATCCCTGTATGTGTTCCCGCTGACCCCTCTCCTGCCCTGAAGGGGTCGTAGAGGATCCCTGTATATGTTCACGCTGACCCCTCTCCTGCCCTGAAGGGGTCGTAGAGAATCCCTGTATGTGTTCCCGCTGACCCCGTCTCCTGTCCTGAAGGGGTCGTAGAGAATCCCTGTATGTGTTCCCGCTGACCCCTCTCCTGCCCTGAAGGGGTCGTAGAGGATCCCTGTATATGTTCACGCTGACCCCTCTCCTGCCCTGAAGGGGTCGTAGAGAATCCCTGTATGTGTTCCCGCTGACCCCTCTCCTGCCCTGAAGGGGTCGTAGAGGATCCCTGTATATGTTCACGCTGACCCCTCTCCTGCCCTGAAGGGGTCGTAGAGAATCCCTGTATGTGTTCCCGCTGACCCCTCTCCTGCCCTGAAGGGGTCGTAGAGAATCCCTGTATGTGTTCCCGCTGACCCCTCTCCTGCCCTGAAGGGGTCGTAGAGAATCCCTGTATGTGTTCCCGCTGACCCCTCTCCTGCCCTGAAGGGGTCGTAGAGGATCCCTGTATATGTTCACGCTGACCCCTCTCCTGCCCTGAAGGGGTCGTAGAGAATCCCTGTATATGTTCCCGCTGACCCCGTCTCCTGCCCTGAAGGGGTCGTAGAGAATCCCTGTATATGTTCCCGCTGACCCCGTCTCCTGCCCTGAAGGGGTCGTAGAGAATCCCTGTATGTGTTCCCGCTGACCCCTCTCCTGCCCTGAAGGGGTCGTAGAGAATCCCTGTATGTGTTCCCGCTGACCCCTCTCCTGCCCTGAAGGGGTCGTAGAGGATCCCTGTATATGTTCACGCTGACCCCTCTCCTGCCCTGAAGGGGTCGTAGAGAATCCCTGTATATGTTCCCGCTGACCCCGTCTCCTGCCCTGAAGGGGTCGTAGAGAATCCCTGTATATGTTCCCGCTGACCCCGTCTCCTGCCCTGAAGGGGTCGTAGAGAATCCCTGTATATGTTTCCGCTGACCCCGTCTCCTGCCCTGACGGGGTCGTAGAGAATCCCTGTATGTGTTCCCGCTGACCCCTCTCCTGCCCTGAAGGGGTCGTAGAGGATCCCTGTATATGTTCACGCTGACCCCTCTCCTGCCCTGAAGGGGTCGTAGAGAATCCCTGTATATGTTCCCGCTGACCCCGTCTCCTGCCCTGAAGGGGTCGTAGAGAATCCCTGTATATGTTCCCGCTGACCCCGTCTCCTGCCCTGAAGGGGTCGTAGAGAATCCCTGTATATGTTTCCGCTGACCCCGTCTCCTGCCCTGACGGGGTCGTAGAGGATCCCTGTATGTGTTCCCGCTGACCCCTCTCCTGCCCTGAAGGGGTCGTAGAGAATCCCTGTATGTGTTCCCGCTGACCCCTCTCCTGCCCTGAAGGGGTCGTAGAGGATCCCTGTATATGTTCACGCTGACCCCTCTCCTGCCCTGACGGGGTCGTAGAGGATCCCTGTATATGTTCCCGCTGACCCCGTCTCCTGCCCTGAAGGGGTCGTCAATACTAAGTCATGTCACTGAGCGTAGTACCTCAGATACAGTCAGTCCTGAGAAGCTTGTAACACTAAGTCTAGGACAGTGTTCCTATATTATGTATTTTTCCAGAGACCAAACCATTCTCGCACATCGTGTATTGTAGGAGGTCTGTCTAGGACCAAGCCACGGGGGCGCTGACCCCAGAAATCGATTCAGAGTGGTTGTTGCATAACCTAAGTTCAGAAGTTCTACCTCAAAATTAAGACAGTTCTTAACAATTCGCAACAATCCACAACAGGATTCGAAGTTGTACACACTGTATCAAAGTACACAGTTACTTTGATACAAAGGTTCGAATCCTGCTGTGGGATGAGAAAGAATCCTTCTAAAATGTATAACGGTTGGAGGTGACACAGCCAAGTGAGGTGAGGTGACCCATGCTACAAGGTGCTGAGTACAATACGGTCACATCTTCCTATCTAGCACAGCAATGTCAGCAAATATTGCTGCTCTCTGAGACAAGTCTGAAAGCGCAAGACCCTCAGTGAAGACGTGCTAGAAGTGGGTATCAAACAACATTAAAAATAGGTACGGCAGGGCTCATGGGTTAGGATTAGGAGTACAGCCAGTCATGACCAGTTGATAGTTATTACTAGGATCAGAGGTTCAACCCCCGCACCAACTAACTGCACAGCGTAAGTACACAGACACATACACAAGCATACATAAACTTAAAAATTAAGACTACTTTCATGACTTTGTGGCGCCGGGCCCATACGAAACAGCAAGCAGATTAACTAGAAACAAATAAGCTAGTGTGAGGAGAGAGGATGAGTATACACAATCAAGGAACAACACGGTAGCGAAGTCTAAGCCAATACAGCTTCACAGACACACCACAAGAAACTACCAGTGTTACAACAACGGTAATTAATGCACCATACACTATTATTAGATTAGATTTTACCACCGAAGCGCCTAGATCACTATGTACCCCATATCCATCCAGTGACTAATATGTGCACCCTACATGCATAATGTGTAGGGTAGTGGCTAATTTGTGCACCCTACATGCATAATGTGTAGGGTAGTGGCTAATTTGTGCACCCTACATGCATAATGTGGAGGGTAGTAGCTAATTTGTGCACCCTACATGCATAATGTGGAGGGTAGTAGCTAAT
The DNA here is from genome assembly GCF_038502225.1 of Cherax quadricarinatus. Taxonomy (NCBI): domain Eukaryota; kingdom Metazoa; phylum Arthropoda; class Malacostraca; order Decapoda; family Parastacidae; genus Cherax; species Cherax quadricarinatus. The sequence goes on along the minus strand of NC_091334.1, from coordinate 22,148,426 downwards.
TTGTGCACCCTACATGCATAATGTGGAGGGTAGTAGCTAATTTGTGCACCCTACATGCATAATGTGTAGGGTAGTGGCTAATTTGTGCACCTTACATGCATAATGTGGAGGGTAGTAGCTAATTTGTGCACCCTACATGCATAATGTGGAGGGTAGTAGCTAATTTATTGAGCACAACATATCCATTCTATGGACGGTAGCGCAAGAGTATATAAATACACAAAAAAACCTAGGAACTAGGCCCCAAAAGGGTTAACAGGAGTATATCTGGATTTACATTTATAGTTGACTTACGAATATTCACATCTAAAGAACTTTCACATCAACTAAAGAAATGAAAATAAAAATCGTACAGTAAAGGTGAATAACTGGTAAGTTAATCGAGTTACGTGGCAGCAAGTGTGAGTCTTGGTAAACACTGCTGCCCCTCACATGATGTTCCGGGTCTTGCAGTCAGCGAGTATATCAACAAAACTGGTGAGTAAGAGTGATCAGTAAATACAGACATCGTTCAAAATGGAGAGTACACAATATAAGGCATGACAAGAGAAGCATCATTACGAAGAGTGAAAGAAGAGAAGAGAAAAAAGAGTGGATGGAGGTTGTGTGAAGGCGCAGTATTGCCAGAACTGGTGGTTGAAGTTGATACACTGCAAGACTCGACCATCACTACTCAAACTTATTTTTGTGGAAGATTATGATAATTAAAGAGCAAAGAAGACTAGAAACGGAGTGCAGATACGAAGGATAAAAGCGCAAAACTCTCTCGATGAGGACTTCGGGATGAGCGCAGTACCGAGCATATTACCTGAGGTACATATGAACCGTCTAACCTCAGCAACAAAAATATGTTTAGCAACTCGAAGACAAACTTTCAGTAATCTCAACAAAGAACCATTCACGACACTATGACATGTCAGGACCAGACTAGAGTACCCGGCACCAGTACAGAACCCACAACTGATCAGATTAGATTCTGCTGCCGGCTAGTTTATTATGCACACCATATTCATCCTGTGGAGGGTAGCACAAGAGCGTTTGGCTACACAAAAGGCCTAGGAACTAGACCCTAAAAGGGTTTACAAGAGTACATCTATAAGAATTTGCAAAGAAACTAGTCCCAGAGGTACGAGGTTTAAGTTGTGAAGATGAATTATATTGGTTTAAACCTGATCACATTAGAATACTGAAGGACCATGGGAAACATGATAACGACATACAAAATATACTAAATATGTTGATAAAATAGACAAGAGACAGGATGTTCCAGTGGCGGGAAAAAGGAACACGAGGGCACAACTAAATGTTACAGACATAGATGAGTCACAGAAATGTTAGGTAATATTTCTTCAGCTTCAGATTGGTCATGAAGTGGAACGACCAGGAAAGCAAAGTGGTACAGGGAGGGTCTATAATACACAGCTTTAACAAGAATAACAGGGCTCAGGAAGCCAGGGAAGAGATAACACATAAGATAGAACAAGGAACAGAGATTCGATCTCCTCAACCACAAATAAGTAAACAAAAATACGAGTATACACTTGCATACACACACACACACACTTTCACACACAGTACATACAGAGCACACGCACGTATCCATACATACACAGCACACGCACGTATCCATACATACACAGCACACGCACGTATCCATACATACACAGCACACGCACGTATCCATGCATACACAGCACACGCACGTATCCATACATACACAGCACACGCACGTATCCATACATACACAGCACACGCACGTATCCATACATACATCACACATACAGAATGAACACATGCATACAAGTATTTACACACAAGCAAAAAAAAAGGAAAGATAATGTCAGGAGTATATACTAGTAGGAAGTACCAGGAGATAGAGGAGAACTTCATCCCCAGAAGTGGTAGGAACAAAGTTAAGAAGAGAAACTGTGCTTGACACAACAGTGGTAAGAACAAGGTTAAGAACAGACTGTGGTTCGGCCAAAGAATCAAGAACTAAAGGTAGGCAGCCTGGATACAATGTGGGAAAAACAAACAGAAAACAGTGAAACAAACAGAAAACAGTGAAACAAGCAGAAAACAGTGAAACAAACAGAAAACAGTGAAACAAACAGAAAACAGTGAAACAAACAGAAAACAGTGAAACAAACAGAAAACAGTGAAACAAGCATTAAAGCCTGAAACAAACCAGCAGAGGTGAGGCAACGAGCAACATGAGACTTGACACAGCATCGAAAGTTAAGTATGAACCAGTACAAACAGTCACATTAAAGAGTGTTAGAGTGAAGAAAGGAGGAGAGCTCACAAGAAATCACTAGGAAGTCTGTGAGGCTCTTAAAAAATATTTCTTGGAGGAAATGTCATTATCGGAGAGTCACTGAGTACACCAACGAATACTGGACACAATACACACAACAGGATAAGAGATGAAAATACTGCCGAGTGAGCTAGATACCTAGAAACCAGTGTCACCAAATATCCCTCCGTGGATTCTAAAAGAGGGAGCAGAAGCACTGTGTGCACTGATAGTTAATGTTGACAAGTCACTTGATATAGGGCAAGTGGCAGAGGTGTGGAAGACAGTAAATATAGCCCAGATACTTAAAAGGAGATAGACGAGCAATATTAATCTACAGGCCAGTGCCATGGACATGAATACTATGACAGGTAATGGATAATATGTTTAAATGAAGGGTGGTGAAGCACGGTGAGGCGTGGTTTCATAAGTAACAAAGATCACATTATTAATGATAGTAAATCCTGTCTCAAAAATCTTTCTGAGTTCCGTGACAAAGTAAGAGTAAGTGAGGCAATAAAGAGTGACGAATGGGTAAACTGCATATTTCTGGAGTGTAAGAACCCATCTGATACAGTACTGCACAAGAGACTGAGACAAAGCTTGAAAAGCAGGCAGGAATAACTGGGAAAACACTAAAGTAGATCAAGGAATAGCAAACAGGAAGGAAAACTCCGGGAAGAGGCACCAGAATAGATAAGTGGAACAAGTAGAGGTCCACAAGGATCAGTCAACACATCGGTACAGTTTCTGGCGTACATGAAGACCGGAAGACATAAGAGTCTAATGTATCCCTGTTTGCAGAGGATTTGAAACTAATGAGTAAAAGCGAGAGAGAGACTACAAGTTGACCTGGATAAGTTGCAGGACTGGTTCAACACGTGGCTATAGAACTCAACACCAGAAAATTCAAGGTTATA
>NC_091334.1:22130210-22137710 GCF_038502225.1 Cherax quadricarinatus | reverse complement strand
TTGTTAGGAAGTTGAAGATCCATCTCCCCACTTTCCCAGTTATTCCTTTAGCACGTATTTTATGGGCTATTACGCCATGATCGCATTTGTCAAATGCTTTTGCAAAGTCTGTGTATATTACATCTGCATTCTGATTTTCTTCCAGTGCATCCAAGGCCATGTCATAGTGATCCAGTAGTTGTGAGAGGCAGGAGCGACCTGCCCTGAACCCATGTTGCCCTGGATTGTGCAGATTTTGGGAATCCAGGTGATTTGCAATCCTGCTTCTTAGCACTCTTTCAAAGATTTTTATGATGTGGGACGTCAGAGCTATTGGTCTATAGTTCTTAGCTAATGCTTTGCTGCCACCTTTATGGAGTGGGGCTATATCCGTTGTTTTAAGTGACTGTGGGATTTCACCCATGTCCAAGCTCCTCCTCCATAGTGTACTTAGGGCACGCGAGAGGGGTTTCTTGCAGTTCTTAATGAAAACAGAGTTCCACGAGTCTGGGCCCGGGGCTGAGTGCATATTCATGTTGTCAATGGCTTTTTCGAAGTCTATCGGAGTTAGGGTAATGTCGGAAATCTGGCATACATTTATGGAGTTTTGAGGCTCATTCATGAAGAAATCATTTGGGTCGTCGATCCTCAGACCAATTAGTGGTTCACTAAACACATAGTCGTACTGGGATTTCAATATTTCACTCATTTCCTTGTTGTCATCTGTGTAAGTCCCATCCTGTCTGAGTAAGGGCCCGATACTAGATGTGGTATTTGCCTTGTTTTTGGCATATGAAAAGAAATATTTTTAATTTCTTTCAATTTCACTAATTGCTTTAAGCTCCTCCTGCCTCTCCTGGTTCCTGTAAGAGTCATTTAGCTTAAGTTCGATAGTTTCCACTTCCCTGGTCAGCGCCTCCTTTCGTGTATAAGATGTTCTAGCACTCCTGAAGAGCTCAGTGACTCTTCGTCTTCTGTAGAGGGAGCGTCTTTTTCTCTCCAGTTTACTCCTGCTCTTCTTCTTTCTTAGGGGAATATGCCTAGAACATGCTTCGGCTACCAGGAAGTTGATCCTTTCAAGGCACTGGTTTGGATCCATGTCATTTAAGACATCTTCCCAACATGTTTCGTTTAGGACATGGTTTACCTGGTCCCAGTTGATGTTCTTGTTGTTGAAGTTGTATTTTGTGAAGACACCTTCACAGGTACATGCATTCTGCTGATCAGGACCCCTATGCATGTACGTCTGGACTTCGATTAGGTTGTGATCAGAATTAGTTGTTTTTGATATTCTTATGTCTCTTATCAGGTCCTCATTATTTGTGAAGATAAGGTCAAGTGCGTTTTCTAGTCTTGTTGGCTCCACTATCTGCTGGCATAAGGTGTGTTTTTTGCAGAGACTTAGTAGCTCATGTGTGTGTGACCTTTCATCTGCGCTACCTCCGGGGATTGTTTCAGCTATAACATTATTTGCTACATTCTTCCATTTTGTATGCCTTAGGTTGAAATCACCAAGCAGTAAGATGTTTGGGGATGGAGCTGGAAGGTTTTCCAAACAGTAATCAATTTTCAGTAGCTGTTCCTTGAACTGTTGTGAGGTTGCATCTGGTGGCTTGTATACAACCACAATGACTAGGTTTTGGTTCTCGATCTTTATTGATAGAACTTCAACTACCTCATTTGTGGTGTTCAGCAACTCCGTGCAGATAAGGGACTCTTTGACATACAGGCCAACCCCCCCTTGTTGCCTGTTTTTTCTGTCGCATCTAAAAAGGTTGTAACCACTTATCCATATTTCACTGTCAAAGTGATCTTTTGTGTGAGTCTCTGTGAAGGCTGCAAACATTGCATTAGACTCCTCTAGAAGTCCACTGATAAAAGGTATTTTGTTGTTGGTGGATGGCTTAAGGCCCTGTATATTAGCAAATATGAACGAGGTTGTATTCTGTATTTGTTGGGGGGATTTTGTTATTGGCATCAGTAGTTGTAATTCTGGAGGGCCATGGGTGGCCACTGGCTGCGCCTCCAGTCCAACAAGGCTCCAAGGTGGTGGACTATTTTTGTTATTTCCTTCCATTTTCTTTTTTCGTTTCCTGCCACTAAAAAATCACCTGGAGTTGGGTTGTCGTAGCTACTATTGTTTGTCTTGTGGGGTCTGTGCCTCCTGCTCCCTTTTAGATGGTATGCAGGGCACTCGATGTTGTAACAAAAAAAAAACTGCTTCTGGAGGACCGAGGAGTGGCACATTTTTGGGTGAAAGAAAGTACAGGAAGAAGAACGACACACTCCTTTAGACAGGAGGTCGCTACATTTTTGGGGATGGTCAAAGTTGCATGTCCCATTTTTTTCCCTGTTATTCCATGCTTACAGATGCCCCAAGCATAATATTTGCACAAATTCACCTTTGGTTGAGAATTGTTGGGAGGTGTGTTGTCAATTTCTGCAGGTTCTGGGACTGCACTATAATCCTCAGTATCCAAGCCAGGGCCACCCCGTCCTGGATTCTATCTACTTTCCCCAGTAGAGGAAGAAGGAGGAGACTCCTCTCCAACATCTGTACTGTGGGCCACGGTCTTGTGCAATGATGCTTGTATATTTACGGTTTTAGATGGTTGTATATTTACTGTTTTTGTGGTGGTTTTGGTAGTGTCCCTAGGAGAGTCTGGGCTGGCAGTAAGGCTGGGGGCTGGGTCTGGGTCAGCACTGGGGCTGGGGGCTGGGGCTGGGTCTGGGTCAGCGGCTGGGCCTGGGCCAGCACCAGCACTGTGGGTATTAGTGCTATGGCTGGGGGAGCCTGGGCCAGCACCAGCACTGTGGGTATTAGTGCTATGACTGGGGGAGCCTGGGCCAGCACCAGCATATGTTATACAGACACATGTTATACACAAACAAGACGATGACAGCTACGGGAGCAGCAACTCGGGGCCTCCTACCAGTGAAACACTATGTATATAGCTAAGTATTGTTTTAAACGCTTCAGGCTCGAAGAAAACTTAATTCTGACAAAACAAAGGGTTGCTCTGAATTAACTATCGTTAAACTCGCCCCCAAAAAACAGCCTTTGGCTAGGCTAGTTTAGGTGTGTGTGTGTGTGTGTGTGTGTGTGTACTCACCTAGTTGTACTCACCTAGTTGAGGTTGCGGGGGTCGAGTCCGAGCTCCTGGCCCCGCCTCTTCACTGATCGCTACTAGGTCACTCTCCCTGAGCCGTGAGCTTTATCGTACCTCTGCTTAAAGCTATGTATGGATCCTGCCTCCACTACATCGCTTCCCAAACTATTCCACTTACTGACTACTCTGTGGCTGAAGAAATACTTCCTAACATCCCTGTGATTCATCTGTGTCTTTAGCTTCCAACTGTGTCCCCTTGTTACTGTGTCCAATCTCTGGAACATCCTGTTTTTGTCCACCTTGTCAATTCCTCTCAGTATTTTGTATGTCGTTATCATGTCCCCCCTATCTCTCCTGTCCTCCAGTGTCGTCAGGTTGATTTCCCTTAACCTCTCCTCGTAGGACATACCTCTTAGCTCTGGGACTAGTCTTGTTGCAAACCTTTGCACTTTCTCTAGTGTGTTTACGTGTGTGTGTGGTGTGGGTTCCAAACTGGTGCCGCATACTCCAATATGGGCCTAATGTATACGGTGTACAGGGTCCTGAACGATTCCTTATTAAGATGTCGGAATGCTGTTCTGAGGTTTGCTAGGCGCTCATATGCTGCAGCAGTTATTTGGTTGATGTGCGCTTCAGGAGATGTGCCTGGTGTTATACTCACCCCAAGATCTTTTTCCTTGAGTGAGGTTTGTAGTCTCTGACCCCCTAGACTGTACTCCGTTTGCGGCCTTCTTTGCCCTTCCCCAATCTTCATGACTTTGCACTTGGTGGGATTGAACTCCAGGAGCCAATTGCTGGACCAGTTCTGCAGCCTGTCCAGATCCCTTTGTAGTTCTGCCTGGTCTTCGATCGAGTGTATTCTTCTCATCAACTTCACGTCATCTGCAAACAGGGACACCTCAGAGTCTATTCCTTCCGTCATGTCGTTCACAAATACCAGAAACAGCACTGGTCCTAGGACTGACCCCTGCGGGACCCCGCTGGTCACAGGTGCCCACTCTGACACCTCGCCACGTACCATGACTCGCTGCTGTCTTCCTGACAAGTATTCCCTGATCCATTGTAGTGCCTTCCCTGTTATCCCTGCTTGGTCCTCCAGTTTTTGCACCAATCTCTTGTGTGGAACTGTGTCAAACGCCTTCTTGCAGTCCAAGAAAATGCAATCCACCCACCCCTCTCTCTCTTGTCTTACTGCTGTCACCATGTCATAGAACTCCAGTAGGTTTGTGACACAGGATTTCCCGTCCCTGAAACCATGCTGGCTGCTGTTGATGAGATCATTCCTTTCTAGGTGTTCCACCACTCTTCTCCTGATAATCTTCTCCATGATTTTGCATACTATACATGTCAGTGACACTGGTCTGTAGTTTAATGCTTCATGTCTGTCTCCTTTTTTAAAGATTGGGACTACATTTGCTGTCTTCCATGCCTCAGGCAATCTCCCTGTTTCGATAGATGTATTGAATATTGTTGTTAGGGGTACACATAGCGCCTCTGCTCCCTCTCTCAATACCCATGGGGAGATGTTATCTGGCCCCATTGCCTTTGAGGTATCTAGCTCACTCAGAAGCCTCTTCACTTCTTCCTCGGTTGTGTGTGTGTGTGTGTGTGTGTGTGTGTGTGTCTGTGTGTGTATGTGTGTATGTATGTGTGTGTGTGTGTGTGTGTGTGTGTGTGTGTTGGTTTTTGTGTGTGTGTGTGTGTGTGTGTGTGTGTGTGTGTGTGTGTGTGTGTGTGTGTGTGTGTGTGTGTGTGTGTGTGTGTGTGTGTGTGTGTGTGTGTGTGTGTGTGTGTGTGTGTGTGTGTGTGTGTGTGTGTGTGCGTGCGTGTACACTTGGTAAGCTTGGGGAATCACGGGGACTCTCACACAGGTTGTGAGATGTGTACTCAGTGATTTGTGTTTGCTGGGGTCAATACTTAGCTCCTGGCCCCACTTCCTAAATCACCTTGATCGTTATCACTGCCTTCTGGCCTCTTGGGCCTTATCATATCTACTCTTCAACATGTATATTAAGTGTCCCTCCACCACTGCCTCATCCAAGTTATTCCACTTTTCAACCATCCTCAGACTAAACACCTACTTCTTTACAACCCTATGGTTCATTTTCTCAGCATCCATCTGTGTCTCATTTATCTCGGTCCTTTTAATTCAAGCAGCGTATCCCAGTCTGCACTTTCAATTCATCTTAAGATTTTGCATGCAATAACCATGTCTCACCTTGTCCTTCTCTCCTCCAAGGTCTTCAGGTTCATTTCCTTCAACGTCTCTCCAGTGCATTCCTCTCAGGTCTGGTACTAGCCTAGATGAAAACCTCTGGATCTTTTCCATGTTCTTCACATGCTTGACCAGGTGTGGGCGCCATGCTGGGGCCACGTACTCGATAACTATCCAAGTATATCGTGGATAAGGTTCATCCAAATTCCTGAATGTTATTCTAAGACTTGTGTTTAGAAACAGTAGTGGTCATAACACTTGCGGAACTACACTCGTTACTTTCTCCCATTCTTATGTCTCATCCCTCATTGTTACTCTCTACCACCTGTCACTTAGGTACTCACTGACTCTCTCGAGAACTCTGCCTTGTAGCCATCCTTCTTCTTCTGATTTCTAGACCATCCTCTGGTGTGGTTCTGTATCGAATGTTTTTCTACAATCCAAGAAAATACAATCTGCCCATCCCCGTGTTTTTTGTTTCACGTTTATGACTGTTGTAAAATTCCAGCAAATTCGTAAGACAGGATTTTTCCCTCCCTAAATCCATGGTGTTTTCCCCGTGAAGAATCTTACCTCCGAGTGTCTAAGTATTCTTTTCCTTACTATCTCTATGCCAGATATACCGGCCTGTAATTCTGTCCCCTTTTTTCATATATAAAGTAACCACAGTTTCCATTTTCCAGTTTTCGGGCAGCTATCGTGACTGGTTGAATATTTTTGTTAGTGTATCACACTGTTTTTGTCCCTTCTCTCAGCATCCATTGTGATAAGTTAACTGTTAGTCCCAATGTTTTTGTTACCTCCAGCTCTTGTAGGAGTCTCATCACTTCGGTATAAACCTTGGTAATAAATATCAACAAGTTGGTTTAGAAAAACACGTAAGCAAACACTAGGACATAATTATTAGGAAACGTATCGGTCCTGAGACCTTGATCACTTCTAACATACAGAGGTAGAAAGATAGCATAGGCGGAGAGTGAGGTGTGACACATGGTGACCTGAGTGAGGTGTGAGTGACACATGGTGACCTGAGTGAGGTGTGACACATGGTGACCTGAGTGAGGCGTGAGTGACACATGGTGACCTGAAGAATGACATACTAGGACGAGGACAGGTAGACAATAGGATCACGTGACTCCTGTGTTGTTGGGTAGGTGGTGCTTTGCTAGGTCTAGTATTATGTATGTCAATATTTTAGAAATTTTGTAGTGTCCAGTACTGTGTTCTATGGTGTCCGTGACGGCGATTAGTGAGGCTTCCAGACATCGTCTGTGTTTAAGGTCTTGTTTGGTGAGCACGAGTCGTGCCTCGTCCCAATACCTGTTGCTCTGTTGTTTCTACAGCACCTTCCGTTAGTTCGCTCTTTCTTTATCGAGGATTTATTTCTGTCATCCTTATTTAGCATCCCTTCCTCCTTCCTCAGCTTTATCGCTCGTTCCCTCACAGTTGCTTCTCTTATTATGTGGATGTGGATTAACTTTGGTTCTCTTTTTCCCTTTGATGCTTCATCAATTTCAAGCTGCCTTTGTGTGTGTGTGTGTGTGTGTGTGTGTGTGTGTGTGTGTGTGTGTGTGTGTGTGTGTGTGTGTGTGTGTGCGCCCGCGCGCATATAGCCTGGGGAATCACTGGGACTCTCATTCTCTCAACACTTTCCTAAAACGGTTTCCTGATAGTGTTTACACTTACCCCCCGACCCCCGACCCCCGACCCCCGACCCCCCGACCCCCGACCCTCCTTTATGAAGATTTCCCCATGACGTCACCAACACTGGAAAATGGCAAATGTAATACCTATTTACAAAACAGGTGACAGGTCCTTAGCTTCGAACTATAGACCAATAAGCCATACCTCCATAGTGGGAAAAATTATGGAATCAATAACTGCCGAGGCAATTCATAGCCATCTTGAAAGGCATAAATTGATTAATGAATCTCAACACGATTTTATGAAGGGGCGTTCCTGTCTTACGAATTTACTGACATTTTCACCAAGGTATTTGAGGAGGTAGATCATGGTAATGAATATGATATTGTGTATATGGACTTCAGTAAGGCTTTTGATAGAGTTACACATTAAGACACACGGAATAGGATAAAAAATTTCCTGGGTAGAGGCGTAGTTGACAGATAGGCAGCAGAGAGTTTGCATCAATGGGGAGAAATCAGAGTGGGGGCGTGTCACGAGTGGTGTTCCACA
>NC_091334.1:22122710-22125210 GCF_038502225.1 Cherax quadricarinatus | reverse complement strand
TAGGGGTACACATAGCGCCTCTGCTCCCTCTCTCAATACCCATGGGGAGATGTTATCTGGCCCCATTGCCTTTGAGGTATCTAGCTCACTCAGAAGCCTCTTCACTTCTTCCTCGGTTGTGTGCACTGTGTCCAGCACTTGGTGGTGTGCCCCACCTCTCCGTCTTTCTGGAGTCCCTTCTGTCTCCTCTGTGAACACTTCTTTGAATCTCTTGTTGAGTTCTTCACATACTTCCCGGTCATTTCCTGTTGTCTCTCCTCCTTCCTTCCTTAGCCTGATTACCTGGTCCTTGACTGTTGTTTTCCTCCTGATGTGGCTGTACAACAGTTTCGGGTCAGATTTGGCTTTCGCTGCTATGTCATTTTCATATTGTCTTTGGGCCTCCCTTCTTATCTGTGCATATTCATTTCTGGCTCTACGACTGTTCTCCTTATTCTCCTGGGTCCTTTGCCTTCTATATTTCTTCCATTCCCTAGCACACTTGGTTTTTGCCTCCCTGCACCTTTGGGTAAACCATGGGCTCATCCTGGCTTTTTCATTACTCCTGTTACCCTTGGGTACAAACCTCTCCTCAGCCTCCTTGCATTTTATTGCTACATATTCCATCATCTCATTAACTGGTTTCCCTGCCAGTTCTCTGTCCCACTGAACCCCGTTCAGGTAGTTCCTCATTCCTGTGTAGTCCCCTTTCTTGTAGTTTGGCTTCATTCGTCCTGGCCTTCCTGCTTCTCCCTCCACTTGTAGCTCTACTGTGTATTCGAAGCTTACAACCACATGGTCACTGGCCCCAAGGGGTCTTTCATATGTGATGTCCTCGATATCTGCACTACTGAAGGTGAATACTAAGTCCAGCCTTGCTGGTTCATCCTCTCCTCTCTCTCTTGTAGTGTCCCTTACGTGTTGGTACATGAAGTTCTCCAGTACCACCTCCATCATCTTAGCCCTCCAAGTATCTTGGCCCCCATGTGGGTCCAAGTTCTCCCAATCTATCTCCTTGTGGTTAAAGTCACCCATGATCAGGAGCTTTGCCCTGCATGCATGAGCTCTTCTGGCCACTCTAGCCAGTGTGTCAACCATCGCTCTATTGCTCTCGTCGTACTCTTGCCTTGGCCTCCTGCTGTTCTGTGGTGGGTTATACATCACTGCTATTACCACCTTGGGACCTCCAGAGTGAAGTGTTCCCACTATGTAATCACTTTCTTCTCCGCTATCTTCTCTCTCCAGCTCATCAAAATTCCAGCGATTTTTGATCAGCAACGCCACTCCTCCACCCCCCCTGTTCCCTCTGTCTTTCCTCAGGATTTGGTATCCCGTTGGAAAGATGGCATCTGTTATCATACCTGTAAGCTTGGTTTCTGTGAGAGCTATGATGTCCGGTGATGCTTCTTTGACTCTTTCTTGCCACTCCTCCCACTTATTTGTTATTCCATCAGCGTTTGTGTACCATACCTTCAGTTTCCTTTCCAACACTGTGGTTTGGGGGGCCTGTGAGGGTGGGAGACCTGGTGGCATACTGTGGGGTTCTATAGCTTGGTGTTGGGTGGAGGCTGTGGGTATGGATTGTAGGGTGTGTTGGGATGGTGTGATAGGTTGTGTGGTTCTGAGAGTAGTTGTGTGTGTGCTTGCCCTTGCTGTTCTGTCCTGCTCTGACTGACCTCTGCTGGTTCCCTCCTTGTCTCTTTTCCTAGCTCCTTTCGCTTTTTTGTCCTCTCCCTCAGCTGCTGTCGTTCTGATTTTGTTCTGTCTCTGTCTAGGAACACCCTCTTGTACTCTTCCGAGTATTTCAATCGTGGTTTCTCTTGGAGGATCCTGTTCCGCACTGTTTCCGTCCTGAGAATCAGCTTGATTGGTCGGTTTCTCACCTTCGAGTACCCCCCTATTCTCTGAAAATTTACAATCTCGTCCCTCTCTTCACCTATTTCTGTTATGATTTTCTCAATCTCCTTCCTTTCTTCCTGCTTCCTTTCAGTGTGTGTCCTTTCCTCTCTCTCCTGAAGCCCATGGATAAACACTGATTTTGCCCTTTCTTCCTCGCATTGCCTCACCCTCTGTGGCTCTGGATCCTGCCTGTGTGTGGTCAGTTTCTCCCTTGATTTTTCCAGTGGCTCTTGATAGCCTTGTTGTGCCTCAGCATTCGACCTATCACCCTCTCCATCTGCAACCAGTTGATCTTCCCTTTCACTCCTTGGTCCTCCTTGGCAGATTGATGTGGCCTTAGCATAATTCATAATTCCTTCCTTCCTGTTCAGCCTCGCAGCTTCATATGCTGTGTCTTCTCTGGTCACTGCCCCTGTAACTCGCTCCAGCCTATTTATCTCAACTTCTAGGACCCTTATCTTGGCTACTGCAGTTTCGACTTGTGCCTCCCAATTCTTTGTCTCCTTCTCCAACCACCTTTCCAATTTCACAGAGAGCTCTTTCTCCATTTTTTCAGAAAGCGTGTGTGTGTGCGTGTGTGTGTGCGTGTGTGTGTGTGTGTGTGTGTGTGTGTGCGTGTGTG
>NC_091334.1:22075210-22117710 GCF_038502225.1 Cherax quadricarinatus | reverse complement strand
CCAGCAACATTGAACACCAGCAACAATGAACACCAGCAACAATGAACACCAGCAACACTGAACACCAGCAACACTGAACACCAGCAACACTGAACACCAGCAACACTGAACACCAGCAACATTGAACACCAGCAACATTGAACACCAGCAACACTGAACACCAGCAACATTGAACACCAGCAACACTGAACACCAGCAACACTGAACACCAGCAACACTGAACACCAGCAACACTGAACACCAGCAACATTGAACACCAGCAACACTGAACACCAGCAACACTGAACACCAGCAACATTGAACACCAGCAACATTGAACACCAGCAACACTGAACACCAGCAACATTGAACACCAGCAACATTGAACACCAGCAACATTGAACACCAGCAACACTGAACACCAGCAACATTGAACACCAGCAACACTGAACACCGGCAACACTGAACACCAGCAACACTGAACACCAGCAACATTGAACACCAGCAACATTGAACACCAGCAACACTGAACACCAGCAACATTGAACACCAGCAACACTGAACACCGGCAACACTGAACACCAGCAACACTGAACACCAGCAACATTGAACACCAGCAACATTGAACACCAGCAACATTGAACACCAGCAACACTGAACACCAGCAACATTGAACACCAGCAACACTGAACACCGGCAACACTGAACACCAGCAACACTGAACACCAGCAACATTGAACACCAGCAACATTGAACACCAGCAACACTGAACACCAGCAACATTGAACACCAGCAACACTGAACACCAGCAACATTGAACACCAGCAACATTGAACACCAGCAACACTGAACACCAGCAACACTGAACACCAGCAACACTGAACACCAGCAACACTGAACACCAGCAACACTGAACACCAGCAACACTGAACACCAGCAACACTGAACACCAGCAACACTGAACACCAGCAACACTGAACACCAGCAACACTGAACACCAGCAACATTGAACACCAGCAACAGTGAACACCAGCAACACTGAACACCAGCAACATTGAACACCAGCAACACTGAACACCAGCAACACTGAACACCAGCAACACTGAACACCAGCAACACTGAACACCAGCAACATTGAACACCAGCAACACTGAACACCAGCAACACTGAACACCAGCAACACTGAACACCAGCAACACTGAACACCAGCAACATTGAACACCAGCAACACTGAACACCAGCAACACTGAACACCAGCAACACTGAACACCAGCAACACTGAACACCAGCAACACTGAACACCAGCAACACTGAACACCAGCAACAATGAACACCAGCAACACTGAACACCAGCAACACTGAACACCAGCAACATTGAACACCAGCAACACTGAACACCAGCAACATTGAACACCAGCAACATTGAACACCAGCAACAATGAACACCAGCAACACTGAACACCAGCAACACTGAACACCAGCAACATTGAACACCAGCAACAATGAACACCAGCAACATTGAACACCAGCAACACTGAACACCAGCAACATTGAACACCAGCAACATTGAACACCAGCAACAATGAACACCAGCAACAATGAACACCAGCAACACTGAACACCAGCAACAATGAACACCAGCAACACTGAACACCAGCAACACTGAACACCAGCAACACTGAACACCAGCAACACTGAACACCAGCAACACTGAACACCAGCAACACTGAACACCAGCAACAATGAACACCAGCAACACTGAACACCAGCAACACTGAACACCAGCAACATTGAACACCAGCAACACTGAACACCAGCAACATTGAACACCAGCAACATTGAACACCAGCAACAATGAACACCAGCAACAATGAACACCAGCAACACTGAACACCAGCAACAATAAACACCAGCAACAATGAACACCAGCAACATTGAACACCAGCAACACTGAACACCAGCAACACTGAACACCAGCAACATTGAACACCAGCAACAATGAACACCAGCAACAATGAACACCAGCAACACTGAACACCAGCAACACTGAACACCAGCAACATTGAACACCAGCAACACTGAACACCAGCAACACTGAACACCAGCAACACTGAACACCAGCAACAATGAACACCAGCAACACTGAACACCAGCAACACTGAACACCAGCAACACTGAACACCAGCAACAATGAACACCAGCAACATTGAACACCAGCAACACTGAACACCAGCAACACTGAACACCAGCAACACTGAACACCAGCAACAATGAACACCAGCAACAATGAACACCAGCAACACTGAACACCAGCAACACTGAACACCAGCAACACTGAACACCAGCAACAATGAACACCAGCAACACTGAACACCAGCAACACTGAACACCAGCAACACTGAACACCAGCAACACTGAACACCAGCAACAATGAACACCAGCAACATTAAACACCAGCAACATTGAACACCAGCAACACTGAACACCAGCAACACTGAACACCAGCAACATTGAACACCAGCAACACTGAACACCAGCAACACTGAACACCAGCAACAATGAACACCAGCAACATTAAACACCAGCAACACTGAACACCAGCAACAATGAACACCAGCAACACTGAACACCAGCAACACTGAACACCAGCAACACTGAACACCAGCAACACTGAACACCAGCAACACTGAACACCAGCAACATTGAACACCAGCAACACTGAACACCAGCAACACTGAACACCAGCAACATTGAACACCAGCAACACTGAACACCAGCAACACTGAACACCAGCAACAATGAACACCAGCAACATTAAACACCAGCAACACTGAACACCAGCAACAATGAACACCAGCAACACTGAACACCAGCAACAATGAACACCAGCAACACTGAACACCAGCAACACTGAACACCAGCAACACTGAACACCAGCAACACTGAACACCAGCAACACTGAACACCAGCAACAATGAACACCAGCAACATTAAACACCAGCAACACTGAACACCAGCAACACTGAACACCAGCAACACTGAACACCAGCAACACTGAACACCAGCAACAATGAACACCAGCAACACTGATCACCAGCAACACTGAACACCAGCAACAATGAACACCAGCAACATTGAACACCAGCAACATTGAACACCAGCAACACTGAACACCAGCAACATTGAACACCAGCAACAATGAACACCAGCAACACTGAACACCAGCAACACTGAACACCAGCAACATTGAACACCAGCAACATTGAACACCAGCAACATTGAACACCAGCAACATTGAACACCAGCAACACTGAACACCAGCAACACTGAACACCAGCAACACTGAACACCAGCAACACTGAACACCAGCAACATTGAACACCAGCAACATTGAACACCAGCAACATTGAACACCAGCAACATTGAACACCAGCAACACTGAACACCAGCAACAATAAACACCAGCAACACTGAACACCAGCAACATTGAACACCAGCAACATTGAACACCAGCAACATTGAACACCAGCAACATTGAACACCAGCAACACTGAACACCAGCAACACTGAACACCAGCAACAATAAACACCAGCAACACTGAACACCAGCAACATTGAACACCAGCAACAATAAACACCAGCAACATTGAACACCAGCAACATTGAACACCAGCAACATTGAACACCAGCAACATTGAACACCAGCAACAATGAACACCAGCAACACTGAACACCAGCAACACTGAACACCAGCAACATTGAACACCAGCAACATTGAACACCAGCAACACTGAACACCAGCAACAATAAACACCAGCAACACTGAACACCAGCAACATTGAACACCAGCAACAATAAACACCAGCAACATTGAACACCAGCAACATTGAACACCAGCAACATTGAACACCAGCAACATTGAACACCAGCAACATTGAACACCAGCAACACTGAACACCAGCAACAATAAACACCAGCAACACTGAACACCAGCAACATTGAACACCAGCAACAATAAACACCAGCAACATTGAACACCAGCAACATTGAACACCAGCAACATTGAACACCAGCAACATTGAACACCAGCAACATTGAACACCAGCAACATTGAACACCAGCAACAATAAACACCAGCAACATTGAACACCAGCAACATTGAACACCAGCAACATTGAACACCAGCAACATTGAACACCAGCAACAATGAACACCAGCAACACTGAACACCAGCAACACTGAACACCAGCAACACTGAACACCAGCAACACTGAACACCAGCAACAATGAACACCAGCAACATTGAACACCAGCAACACTGAACACCAGCAACATTGAACACCAGCAACATTGAACACCAGCAACATTGAACACCAGCAACATTGAACACCAGCAACAATAAACACCAGCAACATTGAACACCAGCAACAATGAACACCAGCAACACTGAACACCAGCAACACTGAACACCAGCAACATTGAACACCAGCAACATTGAACACCAGCAACATTGAACACCAGCAACAATAAACACCAGCAACATTGAACACCAGCAACAATGAACACCAGCAACACTGAACACCAGCAACATTGAACACCAGCAACAATGAACACCAGCAACACTGAACACCAGCAACATTGAACACCAGCAACATTGAACACCAGCAACATTGAACACCAGCAACAATGAACACCAGCAACACTGAACACCAGCAACATTGAACACCAGCAACAATGAACACCAGCAACACTGAACACCAGCAACACTGAACACCAGCAACACTGAACACCAGCAACACTGAACACCAGCAACACTGAACACCAGCAACACTGAACACCAGCAACACTGAACACCAGCAACACTGAACACCAGCAACACAGTCATCATTTAGATACAAAGACAACTCAGCAAACATTTATTTAGCCTCGCAATGCTTAGAAAGTTGAATGACATGTATGAGCAAGTGCAAGAAGCACACTCCATACACAGCTTTAAGAACAGCTACGGTAGGGCTGAAAGAACCACAAACTACATGTATTTCGGTGTGTGATCTGAGTAAGGTAACCCCTGTATTGCATAATTCAAAGTGGGAAACTGACACCTACACTCCATTAACACTACCAACCTTCTAAGTAGGATACAACAGTGTTGAATTTTGAAGCCGATCAGACGTGGCTTTCCAAAGTTATCTCATACTAACCAATTTCGGGAATAGTGTATATATAATCAATTAGAGGACGCCTGCACCTGTCAGCTGTTCCATGAACCTTCACCAAGTTGTAGTTGACAATTATTATTATTATTATTATTATTATTATTATTATCATCAAAACTAAGCGGTAAACCCACAAGGGTTGACAATTTGTGTCTGGTTATGAGTTTCTCCTCTGCCTACCGGCACTTTGCAGCTAGATGTTCCATCACTTCATGTGTTATCTTTCCCTGTATTTGTCTTCCCCGTGACACTCTTATTACCAAGTGCTTCACACCATCATAGTCTCTTTCTGAAGTCAAGTTTGTCCCCTCCTTCATACATTGTATTCCTCATCACTTTCACTTCCACAAGGTGATCTAACCTCAGCACTGCACAGTCACTAACATCAAGGAGCCTCTCTCTTTCTCTCTCTCTCTCTCTCTCTCTCTCATATTCACTGTTCCTTACATCAGAGTCACTCTTTACATCCTCTCTCCCTAGATGTGTCCCTGATATACTGACGTGAAATTTTCAATTACCTCCGATAGCTTAACTCTCCATATTTCAGGTCCTCCATGTGACTCCAAACTTTCCCAGTCTGTTCTTTTATGGTTGAGGTCGATCAGTAGATTTGTATTGCCCATATTAGCTGTTCTAGCTATCACTATTACTGTGGTCACCACAGCCCTGTTATCCTCATATTCCTGCCTTGGTCTCCTGTTATCCTCATAGTCCCCATATTCCTGCCTTGGTTTCCTGGTGTTGAGTACTTTCCTGTTCTCTGAATATCTTGCACTTCATCCTCAGTACCTGTATATTCAATAATGTTATGAACCTCCAATGCCAATATTTCACTAGCTGTCATTCCTTCAGTCTTCCGAAGATCAAGGATAATCAGTGACCGCTTCCTCCCAATTCCTTTTCCTCCAGAGTTCACAGTCTTTTGTTATCAGCTGCTTTCCTACTCCCCATATCTCTTGCATCTCCCGGTTTTCCCCAGAGAATTTCCGCTAGTCTTTCTTGCCACCTCTGCCCTCCCTTCTGTGTGTGCGTGGCTCGCTTGCTTCCATAAATGCCTTCTATTTACCACTAAAATTCTGGGTATAGGTGCTTACGTCAGATATATGACTTGTGGGGCAGGCAGAAGCAATAACAGAAATCTGGATCATCAACTCTCTTTCTCGTTTAGTAGAATCGTAAAGTGTGATGTAAGATGTGCTGAGTGCAGCAGACAAGTGTTCATAGCAAGTGCATCTAAGTCACCTGTTTGTTGGGATATTTGTATCTGATGACCGCCACACAAAACCACTTCTTTGACAGTCAGAAGCAAGACCGTCTCATAGTTTTTGTTTACACTCTTCCAATTAATTACCAATGGTTAATTATAAACTCAATTTTTAAAGAGATGGAGGGGTAAGCCAGTGGTAGGCCTCGGTCAGATGACCAAAAGTTCCAGCGGTGGGTCATCATATGACTAAGACCCGCGTCAGGAAACACTTATCCTGTTTCCTGACGAATCTTACCTAACCTGACCAGTTAATTCTCAGTGTTAAGTTTAGTTCACTGAACATTCCCTCACGTTGAATATTTCTTATATTTTCTCTTGATAAATGTATCTTGATCTGTACCTGAGTGAGCTTGTGATGGGAAATATTGTACTGATGATTCTCTCTCATTAATTCCTCAGTCTTGATGAAGATCTCAGGTATTTTATTTCTAGTAATATCTGTTGCCTGTTGGTCCAGAGTAAACTTCTCAGATCCCCAGCTGGTCTGTTATATATCTGTTGCCTGTTGGTCCAGAGTAAACTTCTCAGATCCCCAGCTGGTCTGTTATATATCTGTTGCCTGTTGGTCCAGAGTAAACTTCTCAGATCCCCAGCTGGTCTGTTATATATCTGTTGCCTGTTGGTCCAGAGTAAACTTCTCAGATCCCCAGCTGGTCTGTTATATATCTGTTGCCTGTTGGTCCAGAGTAAACTTCTCAGATCCCCAGCTGGTCTGTTATATATCTGTTGCCTGTTGGTCCAGAGTAAACTTCTCAGATCCCCAGCTGGTCTGTTATATATCTGTTGCCTGTTGGTCCAGAGTAAACTTCTCAGATCCCCAGCTGGTCTGTTATATATCTGTTACCTGTTGGTCCAGAGTAAACTTCTCAGATCCCCAGCTGGTCTGTTATATATCTGTTGCCTGTCGGTCCAGAGCAAACTTCTCAGACCTCCAGATGGTCTGTTAAATATCTGTTGGGCGCTGTGCTGTCAAGCAATGTTTCTGGTAGTTTCTCTTATTTACCACCTTTGATGAGTTTCAACCAGGCTGTGATGGATATGTGGGGCAGCGGGCTTCCAGTAGCAACAGCCTGGTTGACCAGGCAAGCACCAGACGAGTCTGGTGCATGACCGGGCTCCGAGAGTAGTGAAACTCTCGAAACTCTTCAAAGGTATATCAGAGGTAAAGGTTACTGCTCTGGGCGCCCGGCCAGGGGCCAGGCTCGTCTGGTGTACGATCTTCAAGGCAGCTATCTTGTTGCTGACGGTGGTTTATATACAGATATAATTACTAGATTCTTGTTCCTCACTTTATTACCCAGTACTTCCACTTTATTACCCAGTACTTCCACTTTATCACCCAGTACTTCCACTTTATCACCCAGTACTTCCACTTTATCACCCAGTACTTCCACTTTATCACCCAGTACTTCCACTTTATCACCCAGTACTTCCACTTTATCACCCAGTACTTCCACTTTATCACCCAGTACTTCCACTTTATCACCCAGTACTTCCACTTTATCACCCAGTACTTCCACTTTATCACCCAGTACTTCCACTTTATCACCCAGTAGTTCCACTTTATTACCCAGTACTTCCACTTTATCACCCAGTACTTCCACTTTATCACCCAGTACTTCCACTTTATCACCCAGTACTTCCACTTTATCACCCAGTACTTCCACTTTATCACCCAGTACTTCCACTTTATCACCCAGTACTTCCACTGAACACTTGTGTGAAGCCAGATGTGTTTTTCCCTGTCAATCAGTGACATTCTCGCCTCTATAATCGTCGTAGTTTACGCCTGTATTTCACTGTTTAAAACATTCATGGTGTGTTTCTGTAAATACTCGCAAATATTGTTGAAGATGGTATATTATTATTATTATAATCAAGGGGGAAGCACTAAACCCGTAGGATTATACAGCGCCTATGGGGGGATGGAAGGCATTCAGGCTTAATTCAGGGAACTGGAGCACAGATCCAACTGGAGCACAGATCCAACTGGAGCACAGATCCAATTCCCTAGATCAAGAGCCCCTCACCAGCGTCAAGGAGCCTTCCTTGAGGGGTGAAAATGGTATAGAATATCCACAAGTTGAAGATCAAGACACATGTGCAACACTTGGGGATCTTTATTGTTGAAACGTTTCGCTCACGCAGCAGACTTCTTCAGTCAAAGACAAAGGCAGCAGTAGTAATGACATAAAGATGGTGTAATCAGTCCATCAACCCAGGAGAAAAAATATTTGAGGTTGTCAGTCCGTCAGCCTGGCTGAGGGACTGACCACCTCTTCCTTGAGAGAAGAAGAGTTGATCATTTGGGATGTTTGGGTTCGAGTTATTTTTAGTACCTCTGATACTGCACTAGATAAACCAGGGGGCCGCCAGCAGCAACAGCCTGATTGATCAGGCAAGCACCAGACAAGCCTGGCCCACGGCCGGGCTGCGACGAAAATTCGCGAAAGCCTTCAAAGGTATATCAAAAGTACGGGTAGAAAAGTTGGGCATGTTTCCTTACACCTACTGTCCTTGTTCACCTAGCAGTAAGTAGGTACCTGGATGTTAGTAGACGTGTGGGTCGCATCCCGGGGGGGGGGGAGGGAATAGTATAATTTAGATAAGGCTGAGGTTTTGAAATGAGCTGAGGATAAGAACATAAGAAACGAGGAACAATGCAGTAGGCTTACTGGCCTATACAAGGAAGGACCTTCACCAACCCAAACAAAAATATCTGCCCAACCCATAACAGCTCACAGCCTGTATAATAGATTTGTATAAAAAAAAGTACCATCTTGCAATATGGTTCCTAGTGTTTATATTATTACTGTGACCATCACTGGTTGTATCCCGGGTTGTTGTTGTAGGTGTGGCCTTGATGTGGGGAAAAACTGGTTGGTTGTCTTCCACTGCCATCTCTCTCTCTCTCTCTCTCTCTCTCTCTCTCTCTCCTGTTTACCTTTTTCTTCTTTCAGATCCTATCTGCCTAAAAATGTGTTATTTACCATGTATTTGTTTGCTTAGATACGTAATTCTGTAGCGTTGTCTTCTCGCCATGAGGAATTTCGGGCGACCTACTTGATAACATCTTCTGGCTTGTAGTGATGATTTGCATATCTGAGGGTGACAGTACCTGCGATCTTCATCAAAACGTCAACTTCTCTTTTCTAACATATTTCAGCACTTTCCGGTGTGTGAGTATGCACATTATATTCTATATGCACATATTTCCCTGACATATCACTGAAAATTTTCACTGCTTTTGTCTTTTCTGTGACAGTTGAAGTTTTGTTGACAGTGACGTGTTCTGAGTCTCCATATCAAGTTTCTCCTTTTCAAATTTAGTAATATATACAGAAGGGGTTACTAGCCCCTTGCTCCAGGCATTTTAGTTACCTCTTACGACACGCATGGCTTACGGAGGAAGAATTCTGTTCCACTTCCCATGGAGGTAAACTCCAGGTGATGGAGAAGTATGACACAGATACGATGCCTCAGCATCAGCAGTGGACATGGCAACAGTTGTCCCCACAAAACCTTGACCATCAAGTTCAAATTCCAACTGCTATCACACTGCACCGCTTAGTGCCCAAAACTCCAACCACAGCTGCAGCATCTAAGCCTGAACTCAGACACTTTAAACCTGAAGAAGTCTTGAAAGCTCAGCTGAAAGCCAAATACAAGTTACTGGAAGTCAGGCTGGGGCAGGAAAACCCTGCACCTCCTCCTTCAAGTTATCATCAAGACACACTAAGTACAGCCCCCACAGGAAGAGAAAATTTACCACCAGAACAATGTGAGCGCAGTGCTGATGTCTTCACAAGGTTAAGCAAAACTGGAGATAAGAAATCCATCAAACACCTGGAAACTACAAAGAAAGCTGGGGCAGTAAAACCTTCATCCCTTCACCGAGGAATTGGAGAGTCCAGTCTTCGTATTCGTCAAGTTACACGACTGGTTGCTCAGATATATATATATATATATATATATATATATATATATATATATATATATATATATATATATGTGTGTGTGTGTGTGTGTGTGTGTGTGTGTGTGTGTGTGTGTGTGTGTGTGTGTGTGTGTGTGTGTGTGTGTGTATGTGTGTGTGTATGTGTGTGTGTGTGTGTGTGCTCACCTAGTTGAGGTTGCAGGGGTCGAGTCCAAGTTCCTGGCCCCGCCTCTTCACTGGTCGCTACTAGGTCACTCTCCCTGAACCGTGATGTGTGTGTGTGTGTGTGTGTGTTAAAGTGTTTACAGTCCCTCTAACTTCTAAATATTTTTCTACACGTGCTATAGTGTAAATTTTTCATACGAAGAGAGTTTGTGAAGCATCGTGCAGTTCAATGTGACGTCCTTGACTGAGTTATGTGAGGGCCAAGGCAGGACTCAGGGGAAATGGATTTCCCAGTTTCCCGTTATTTAATTTTGAAGTGTTATTGTAGACCTCAGCCTCTGGGATGCTGGTGTAACTCCCGCCATCACAAACAGGTGAGTACAAGTAACTAAATATGCACGCACATACACGGCGTATGTCACGTCCATACTGCAGTACGCAGCACAAGTATGCAACCCACACCAGATCAAGCATGTCAAGAAACTGGAGAGAGAGAGAGAGAGAGAGAGAGAGAGAGAGAGAGAGAGAGAGAGAGAGAGAGAGAGAGAGAGAGAGAGAGAGAGAGAGAGAGAGAGAGAGAGAGAGAGAGAGCAGAGGTTTGCAACGAGATCAGTACCTGTGCCATGGGTTATGTGTTATGAGGAGAGGTTAAAGCACCTGAACTTGATGACATTAGACGGAAGACTAAGATCGAAAACACTGAGAGGACTTGATAGGGTTGAGAGGCGGAAAACTGGAATACAAGGGCACTATTGAAAGTTGAGAACACAGAATGGTGGTCAAGAAGGGGAGTACCTGGACAGTGGAGAGGCAGAATCTCTGTTGAGTTTTAATATGAGCTACGATAAGGCTCTCAAAGCCAGGAGTCAACCCAGTGGCGGCTAGCGAACAAGCAGGGCCAGGAGCTGAAACTCGACCCCCTCCAACCATAGTTAGGCGAGCACACACACACTACGACAAATGCCTCCTGGAGTTTAACCCCCAGCAAGTGCAAAGTTATGAAGCAGAGTACAGCCTAAGAGGTCAAGAAGCTGCAAAACTCACTCAAGGAAAAGGATCTTGGGGTGAACATCATACCGAGCACATCTCCTGAGGTGAACATCAACCAAATAATTGCTGCAGCATATGGGCGCCTGGCAAACCTGAGAATAGCGTTTCGACATCTAGTAAGGAATCATTCATGACACTGTACACCGTGCACGTCAGATCCATATTGGAATATGCTGGACTAGCATGGAACCCACACCTGGTCAAACATGTCGAGAAATTAGAGAAAGTACAAAGGTTTGCGACAAGATTAGTCCCGGCGCTAAGGGGTATGTCCTACGAGGAAAAGTTAAGGGAACTCAACCTGATAACACTGTAAGACAGGAGGGATAGGGGGAACATGATAACAACATATAAAATACTGCGAGGAATTGACAGGGTGGATAAGGACAGAACGTTTCAGAGATGTGACACAGCAGCAAGGGGTCACAACTGGAAATCGAAAACTCAGATGAGTCACAGGGATGTTAGGAAGTATTTTTTCAGCCACAGAGTTGTCAGGAAGTGGAATAGTCTGGGAAGTGATCTAGCGGAGGCAGTATCCATACATAGATTTAAGAAGAGGTATGATAAAGCTCATGGAACAGAAAGAGAGAGTGGACCTAGTAGCGACGAGTGAAGAGGAGGAACCAGCAGCTGTAACTCGACCCCTGCAACCACGATTAGGTGAGCACACACACACACACACACACACACACACACACACACACACACACACACACACACACACACACACACACACACACACACACTAACACACACACACACATCAATTTTGCGTCACAAAAACCGGTTCTGATTTATGCTGAGAGAGGCGAGGAAGCGTGCAAAAAACTGAACATAAAATAAACAGCTGTAACCAGTTCACTCCACAATCTTCACACCACAACCCTACACACACAGGAAGCAGAGAGCGAGAGGACCTAGTAGCGATCAGTGAAGAGGCGGGGGCAGGAGCTGAGTCTCGACCCCTCCAACCACAATTAGGTGAGTACAGGCAGTTGCTGACTGTTTGTCGCTACTCTCAACCCTATGTTCTTGTGAGAGTGCGCTGCCTACCTGCCTGCCTGCCTGCCTGCCTGCCTGCCTGCCTGCCTGCCTGCCTACCTGCCTGCCTGCCTGCCTGCCTGCCTGCCTGCCTGCCTGCCTGCCTACCTGCCTGCCTGCCTGCCTGCCTGCCTGCCTGCCTGCCTGCCTACCTCCTGGTTGCCTGCCTGCCTACCTGCCTGCCTGCCTGCCTACCTGCCTGCCTGCCTGCCTGCCTGCCTGCCTGCCTGCCTACCTGCCTATCTGCCTGCCTGCCTACCTGCCTGCCTACCTGCCTACCTGCCTGCCTGCCTACCTGCCTGCCTGCCTGCCTGCCTGCCTGCCTGCCTGCCTGCCTGCCTGCCTGCCTGCCTGCCTGCCTACCTGCCTACCTGCCTGCCTGCCTACCTGCCTGCCTGCCTGCCTGCCTGCCTACCTGCCTGCCTGCCTACCTGCCTGCCTGCCTACCTGCCTGCCTGCCTGCCTGCCTGCCTGCCTGCCTGCCTACCTGCCTGCCTGCCTACCTGCCTGCCTGCCTGCCTACCTGCCTGCCTGCCTACCTGCCTGCCTGCCTGCCTGCCTGCCTGCCTACCTGCCTGCCTGCCTGCCTGCCTGCCTGCCTGCCTGCCTGCCTGCCTACCTCCCTGCCTGCCTGCCTGCCTGCCTACCTCCCTGCCTGCCTGCCTGCCTGCCTGCCTGCCTGCCTGCCTGCCTGCCTGCCTGCCTGCCTGCCTGCCTACCTGCCAGCCAGCCAGCCAGTCTACCTGACTACCTGCCAGCCAGCCAGTCTACCTGACTACCTGCCAGCCAGCCAGTCTACCTGACTACCTGCCAGCCAGCCAGTCTACCTGACTACCTGCCAGCCAGCCAGTCTACCTGACTACCTGCCAGCCAGCCAGCCAGCCAGTCTGCCAGCCAGCCTGCCTGCCTGCCAGCCAGTCTGCCAGCCAGCCTGCCTGCCTGCCAGCCAGTCTGCCAGCCAGCCTGCCTGCCTACCTGCCAGCCAGCCAGCCTGCCTACCTGCCAGCCAGCCAGCCAGCCAGTCTGCCAGCCAGCCTGCCTGCCTGCCAGCCAGCCAGCCTGCCTGCCTACCTGCCAGCCAGCCAGCCTGCCTACCTGCCAGCCAGCCAGCCAGTCTGCCAGCCAGCCAGCCTGCCTGCCAGCCAGCCAGCCAGTCTGCCAGCCAGCCAGCCAGCCTGCCTGCCTGCCAGCCAGCCTGCCAGTGACACCTTGCCTCGTAGACCTGCTCGTGGTTTCATGATAAGACACATGTTCAGCAGTTAGGTATCTTTATTCCGAAACGTATCGCCTACACAGCAGGTTTCTTCAGTCGAGGAGGCAGTAGGGACGCCAAGACGATGTAATGAGTCCATCACCCTAAGGTGAATGTAACTTTATAAAGCTCTACACAGAGTGTATTATTATTTGATAAAGCTCTATGAAGAAGGAAATATTACTTGATAAAGCTCTATGAAGGAAATATTATTTGATAAAGCTCTATGAAGAAGGAAATATTACTTGATAAAGCTCTATGAAGAAGGAAATATTATTTGATAAAGCTCTATGAAGAAGGAAATATTATTTGATAAAGCTCTATGAAGAAGGAAATATTATTTGATAAAGCTCTATGAAGAAGGAAATATTACTTGATAAAGCTCTATGAAGAAGGAAATATTACTTGACAAAGCTCTATGAAGAAGGAAATATTACTTGATAAAGCTCTATGAAGGAAATATTATTTGATAAAGCTCTATGAAGAAGGATATATTACTTGATAAAGCTCTATGAAGAAGGAAATATTACTTGATAAAGCTCTATGAAGAAGGAAATATTACTTGACAAAGCTCTATGAAGAAGGAAATATTACTTGATAAAGCTCTATGAAGAAGGAAATATTACTTGATAAAGCTCTATGAAGAAGGAAATATTACTTGATAAAGCTCTATGAAGAAGGAAATATTTGATAAAGCTCTATGAAGAAGGAAATATTACTTGATAAAGCTCTATGAAGAAGGAAATATTACTTGACAAAGCTCTATGAAGAAGGAAATATTACTTGATAAAGCTCTATGAAGGAAATATTATTTGATAAAGCTCTATGAAGAAGGATATATTACTTGATAAAGCTCTATGAAGAAGGAAATATTACTTGATAAAGCTCTATGAAGAAGGAAATATTACTTGACAAAGCTCTATGAAGAAGGAAATATTACTTGATAAAGCTCTATGAAGAAGGAAATATTACTTGACAAAGCTCTATGAAGAAGGAAATATTACTTGATAAAGCTCTATGAAGAAGGATATATTACTTGATAAAGCTCTATGAAGGAAATATTATTTGATAAAGCTCTATGAAGAAGGATATATTACTTGATAAAGCTCTATGAAGAAGGAAATATTACTTGATAAAGCTCTATGAAGAAGGAAATATTACTTGACAAAGCTCTATGAAGAAGGAAATATTACTTGATAAAGCTCTATGAAGAAGGAAATATTACTTGATAAAGCTCTATGAAGAAGGAAATATTACTTGATAAAGCTCTATGAAGAAGGAAATATTTGATAAAGCTCCACACACGAAAATTTACATCAACAAAGACTGAAATATAAAGCTCTACATAGACTGAAATGTTACTTAAAAGTTCTACGTAGAGTGAAATACGACTTAAAGCTCTACAGGAAGTGCAACTTGACTTATTACGGCAGCTCTATATTTCTTAAAAAATCACTCAATTCACTATATTCCTCAATAATACACTATATTTCTCAATAGTTCACTATATTTCTCAATTCACTATATTTCTCAATAATTCACTATATTCCTCAATAATTCACTATATTCCTCAATAATTCACTATATTCCTCAATAATTCACTATATTTCTCAATAATTCACTATATTTCTCAATAATTCACTATATTTCTCAATTCACTATATTCCTCAATAATTCACTATATTCCTCAATAATTCACTATATTTCTCAATAATTCACTATATTCCTCAATAATTCACTATATTCCTCAATAATTCACTATATTCCTCAATAATTCACTATATTCCTCAATAATTCACTATATTTCTCAATAATTCACTATATTTCTCAGTTCACTATATTCCTCAATAATTCACTATATTTCTCAATAATTCACTATATTTCTCAACAGTTCACTATATTTCTCAATAATTCACTATATTTCTCAATAATTCACTATATTTCTCAATAATTCACTATATTCCTCAATAATTCACTATATTTCTCAATAATTCACTATATTTCTCAATAATTCACTATATTCCTCAATAATTCACTATATTTCTCAATAATTCACTATATTCCTCAATAATTCACTATATTTCTCAATAATTCACTATATTTCTCAATAATTCACTATATTCTTCAATAATTCACTATATTTCTCAATAATTCACTATATTTCTCATTAATTCATTATATTTCTCAATAATTCACTATATTTCTCAATAATTCACTATATTTCTCAATAATTCACTATATTCCTCAGTTCACTATATTTCTCAATAATTCACTATATTCCTCAATAATTCACTATATTTCTCAATAATTCACTATATTCCTCAATAATTCACTATATTTCTCAATAATTCACTATATTTCTCAATAATTCACTATATTCCTCAATAATTCACTAAATTTCTCAATAATTCACTATATTTCTCAATAATTCACTATATTTCTCAATAATTCACTATATTTCTCAATAATTCACTATATTTCTCAATAATTCACTATATTCCTCAATAATTCACTATATTTCTCAATTCACTATATTCCTCAATAATTCACTATATTTCTCAATAATTCACTATATTTCTCAATAATTCACTATATTCCTCAATAATTCACTATATTTCTCAATAATTCACTACATTTCTCAATAATTCACTATATTTCTCAATAATTCACTATATTCCTCAATAATTCACTATATTTCTCAATAATTCACTATATTTCTCAATAATTCACTATATTTCTCAATAATTCACTATATTTCTCAATAATTCACTATATTTCTCAATAATTCACTACATGACTGCACATTCAGCTTATTACATACATTACGCGGCCGATGGCAGTGTCAGTCTTGTAGAGTACCGTCAGTACCGTCAGTGCCATCAATAACGCCAGTACCATCAGTACCGCCAATACCGTCAGTACCGCCAGTACCATCAATAACGCCAGTACCATCAGTACCGCCAGTACCGCCAATACCGTCAGTACCGCCAGTACCGTCAGTATCGCCAATACCGTCAGTACCGCCAGTACCGCCAGTACCATCAGTACCGCCAGTACCATCAGTACCGCCAATACCGTCAGTACCGCCAGTACCGCCAATACCGCCAGTACCGCCAGTACCGCCAGTACCATCAGTACCGCCAGTACCGCCAGTACCGCCAGTACCGCCAATACCGTCAGTACCGCCAGTACCATCAGTACCGCCAATACCGTCAGTACCGCCAGTACCATCAGTACCGCCAATACCGCCAGTACCATCAGTACCACTACTATCATCAGTGCCGCCAGTACCGCTAATACCGTCAGTACCGCCGGTACCATCAGTACCGCAAGTACCATCAGTAGCACCAGTACCGTCAGTACCATCAGTAGCACCAGTACCGCCAATACCATCAGTACCGCCAGTACCATCAGTAGCACCAGTACCACCAGTACCGCCAGTACCATCAGTACCGTCAGTACCACCAGTAACGCCAGTACCATCAGTACCGCAAGTACCATCAGTAGCACCAGTACCGTCAGTACCATCAGTAGCACCAGTAGCGCCAGTACTATCAGTACCGTCAGTACCACCAGTAACGCCAGTACCATCAGTACCACCAGTACCGTCAGTACCACCAGTAACGCCAGTACCATCAGTACCGCCAGTATCGTCAGTAGAGCCAGTACCATGCTCACAGAGACTGGTTAGATACTCGGTATTTCAAGGTCATCGTCTACAGGTGGGTCATTAAGGACACATGTCACCTGTTCATGACCTGTCATGAATATCTGAATACCTAACACAGAGATTGACGTAAACAATCATTGTATATACAGAGGTATATACACTTCTCGGTGTATATACAGAGCCATGCACCTCTCAGTGTATATACATTGAGATACGCTTCTCAGTATATATACATTGAGGTACACACCTCTCAGTGTATATACAGTGAACACTTCTCAGTGTATATACAGTGAAGTATACACTTCTCAGTGTATGTACACTGAAGTATACACTTCTCAGTGTATATACAGTGAAGTATACACTTCTCAGTGTATATACAGTGAAGTATACACTTCTCAGTGTATGTACACTGAAGTATACACTTCTCAGTGTATATACAGTGAAGCATACACTTCTCAGTGTATATACATTGAGATACACACCTCTGCATACATTATACCTGGTGTTCTCTCAGTACTGTATCATTCAGCAACACTACTACCACTACTACTACTGTCATCACTACTACTACTGCTGCTACTACAACTACTACTACTGCTGCTACTACAACTACTACTACTGCTGCTACTACAACTACTACTACTGCTGCTACTACAACTACTGCTGCTACTACAACTACTGCTGCTACTACAACTACTACTACTGCTGCTACTACAACTACTGCTGCTACTACAACTACTACTACTGCTGCTACTACAACTACTGCTACTGCTGCTACTACAACTACTACTACTGCTGCTACTACAACTACTACTACTGCTACTACTACAACTACTGCTACTGCTGCTACTACAATTACTACTACTGCTGCTACTACAACTACTGCTACTGCTGCTACTGCCACTACTACTACTGCTGCTACTACTACTACTGCTGCTACTGCCACAACTACTACTACTGCTGCTACTGCCACTACTACTACTGCTGCTACTGCCACTACTACTACTGCTGCTACTGCCACTACTACTACTACTGCTGCTACTGCCACAACTACTACTACTGCTGCTACTGCCACAACTACTACTACTGCTGCTACTGCCACTACTACTACTGCTGCTACTGCCACAACTACTACTACTGCTGCTACTGCCACTACTACTACTGCTGCTACTACTACAACTACTACTACTACTGCTGCTACTACAACTACTACTACTGCTACTACTACAACTACTACTACTGCTGCTACTACAACTACTACTACTGCTACTACTACAACTACTACTACTGCTACTACAACTACTACTACTGCTACTACTACAACTACTACTACTGGTACTACAACTACTACTACTACTACTATTACAACCACTACTGCTACTACAACTACTACTACTGCTACTACTACAACTACTACTACTGCTACTACTACAACTAGTACTACTAGTGCTACTACTACAAAAAATGCACATAAAGCAAGAGACCTTTGAATATTTCTACGTTTTACTACAATAACCATAATCAAGCACCTGACTCTTGATATTCTCGTAGATTTAGTCTTGATAATAACAAAAAGCCTCACTTTGGTATGCCTTTTATCTACCCACTCCTGCAAAACATGGACTCACAATCATAAAACGCAACGCAAAAAAAAGGCATCCCGAAGACACTGAAAAGGCTGAACCTGGTGTGGAAGCGCCAGTGTAAGCAAGGTCACCAGCAGGCAAGGTTGCTATCTACTTCCTTCAGTAACAGCCTTGATCAGTGCTGACCCCCTCACCCACCCCCACCCCTCCCCTTTTACCTCTGATATACCTTTGAAGAGTTTCAAGAGTTTATGTAGTCTCTGAGCCCGGCCATGGGCCAGGCTCGTCTGATGCTTGCCTGGTCAACCAGGCGTATACCTGGAGTATACCTGGAGTATACCTGGAGCATATACCCTTCTCTTATTTTGTCATAAGTTTATTCCGAGGGTAGGGTTCCCCTCCCTACTGAATAACCAAGACTCTTCCCCAGATAAACGCATATATGTAAGAGTTGGTTCAGTTGGTAGCGTCCTCAGCTCACATGCTGAGAGCCCTTGGTTCAATCCCCGGCACGGGTGGAAAAGTTGGCCATCTTTTCTTACACCTGTTCACTTAGGAGCAAGTAGGTACCTGGGTGTTAGCCGACAGGCGTGGCTAAGACCAACGTCAGGAAACACTTGCCCAGTTTCCTAACAAACTTTACGTAACCTAACCGAGAGGTGTGGGTGGCATCCCGGGGTGTGCTAGCGTACCTTACATAGCACTGGGCTTCCAGATGTATACAAAGAAAAATCTACCTCAAGGCAATCTAAAACTACGTCGACTGTCACCAATAGTAGCAGCTGTCGTAGGTGTTGCTCGCAACTACCATCTTAGTGGAAGATTACCACACATGTGCAACACTTGGGTGTCTTTATTGATGAAACGTTTCGCCTACACAGTAGGCTTCTTCAGTCAAATACAGAGGCAGCAGTAGCAGTGAAATAAAGATAATGTAATTACTCCGTCAATCTTGGAAAAAAAAAAGATCTTAGGTGGTCAGTCCCTCAGCCAGGAGTAGAGTTGAGCTCCATGGAGCTGTATTTGACTGAAGAAGCCTACTGTGTAGACCAAACATTTCATCAATAACGATACCCAACTATTGCACACGTGTCTTAATCTTCATAACGCAATTATATACATGACACTGACCCTGAGGAAAGGTTTCTTAAATCTTCTAAAGAAACCTGACCACTGGCGAAACCTCTCTACAAAGTTCTCTCAACAGTTACTACGTCTTTTTCACCCTTTCCCTGTACTGCAATACTTGTGTAGTATATATATATATATATATATATATATATATATATATATATATATATATATATATATATATATATATATATATATATATATATATATATATATATATATATATATATATTATATGGCAATACTCTTATATGCAGCGACCCTCTTTATATCACGCTCGTGTCACGTGACTTCCCTTTTGACCTGCGCAGGGTGAGCCTCAGGCCTCAGTTACGTTCCAGTCCAAGTGGAGTGTGGGTGTATGCTCCGTTTAGTGCGTCAAAGCCTCCTGTATTGGTGTCATTGCTACCTCACCCTTCCCTAGAGCCCCACGACACACTGGTATAATATCAAACGTGAAGACATCAGTTTAAGATGTTAATGGAACACTTAGAGAGGAGGAAGCATTTAGGGCCAGCAAATCGTGTTCCCAGATGATGCTGATAAACAGATCTTTATCTAAGGACACGCAGCCTCCCTTCCACTTGTTCTCTCTCTAGACTGGAATACTGATACACGTTGACAGGCCATTATAGAGAACCTTCACTGCTCGTACACCTTCCAACAACTAAATTATTGTAATGATTAAGTTCCTCAGAGTGTTGTTCTTGTATTACTGGCAAGAGAGATACATCAGAAACTATACCGAGAAAATACTGAGGCACCAGTTCCAAATTTAGACACTGAAATTACTCCCTACAGAGACTCAACAGACATAAATTATCTCCAATAAAAAGCAGGGATGTAATGATAACACAGTAAGTGTGTAAAGGGACTAAGACGTGTTAACAGCCTCCCTTCAAACATCTGGGGAATTACCAACGCATCCCTAGCTGTCTTCAAAAGAGAATTAGATAAGTTTTACAGGTTCCATGTCAGCAAGACTGTGATACCTTCACAGGCGTGCATGTTTCAACTACCAAGAACCTGATCATCAGGGCAGCAACCAGAAGGTCTGGTCTGGGACCACATCATGAAGGAGATGACTTCCGGAAACAAGAACAGACAGAGAAGGCAGAGTGACTGAGTGTAAAGAGTCCGAAAGAGTCCGATGTTTGATGTTGATGGTTCAGGGGATCAATGTTCCCGCAGACCGGCTTCAGACCAAGCCTCCAGGTTAATGCCTTGATCAGTCAGGCAGTTGGAGCTGCCTGCGGGTAGGACCACATAGGCACCACATCCTGAGTTATCAAGGAACTGACTAAGGGACCTTGTCAAGTTCCCTAAGCTAGATGAGCAAGTGGGGACAAACTGCAGTCACAAATTGAGTGGCTATAAGAGTGCCAGGGACGCCTCGCTCCATCTAATGTGGGTCAAACTAACTTAAGTGGTAGGGGCAAGAGCTGTGTTTCAACATCCGCAAGAGTTAGGGCCAGCACTTATGTTTCAACTCCCACAAGAGGCGAAACCACGAGCTATATTTCAACACCCACTAAA
The DNA here is from genome assembly GCF_038502225.1 of Cherax quadricarinatus. NCBI lineage: Eukaryota > Metazoa > Arthropoda > Malacostraca > Decapoda > Parastacidae > Cherax > Cherax quadricarinatus. The sequence continues at coordinate 22,095,877 of NC_091334.1, read as the reverse complement.
GGGAATCCACGAACTATGCTTCAACTCCCACAGAAGGTGAAACTAAGTGCCAGGAAGAGTGACTCGACCCCCACAAGAGGATGATGTCGAGACAGTTTCAATGGAAGACTCCATTAAAACCAACATTTGCTAATGTTTTTGTTTAATGTGATTGTTTGGTGATGCTGGTAGCGGGGTGTAAATGATACGTCTCTTCGGAGGCTTCTTTCTTTATTTGTAATGTAGTGGGCATGGCCTGGGAGGCCATGCCCACGAAAGGGATAATTAGTAGGCCGTGTCTTCCTGCTAGGCCGCTGTGTGAGTGAGAGAGTGTGGGCCCAGCATCCCACAGACTTGGGCAGGCCCAGAGGGCAGCACTTTAGTGGGGCGAAATATGGACAAAGCTGGCAGACAGCATAGGCTGTCTGTGCAGACAGTACAGGCTGTCTACATTTTCCTTAACTCATTACAGACAGAATGATTGAAGGAGTGTGTTGCTGAATATAAACCACTGATGTATCCTCGTTATTATGACACCTTGTTTACGTATCCCCGAGGATCAACCTTTATGTTGTTGCCTGATTTTCCTTTTTTTTTTTTTGTCTTTTTTTTCTTCCTCCAACGTTTCCTTTTTATTTCGTTCACGACGCGAGAAGACCTTATTTGGTAGACTTCAAATATTTATTAGATGTATGGGCAGATGCTCTTTGACCAAAGTGGCAGAACCCATTCCAAGATACATGAAAAGTCACAATACTGTGACTGGTATAATTCAAAGTTAAGCCAGAAAGTCACAATACTGTGACTGGAATAATTCACAGTTAAGCCAGAAAGTCACAATACTGTGACTGGTATAATTCACAGTTAAGCCAGAAAGTCACAATACTGTGACTGGAATAATTAACAGTTAAGCCAGAAAGTCACAATACTGTGACTGGAATAATTCACAAGTAAGCCAAATAGTCACAATACTGTGACTGACCACAGGATGCTCATGACGACACTTCCTGTCTCAACTGCTCCATCCTGGTAACATTATAATTTTAGCAGAGGACCAGCTTATATAAGGCGATCATCACTGCTCGTGATCAGAAACTTTTAGCAGAGAACCAGGTTATATAAGGAGATGATCTCTAACATGACAGAAGAGAGTACCTTAAGTCTATCGGAGAGTGATACTAGACTCGCTAATGTACCAACGAAGGCAAGAGAAGCAAGACGCAGAGTATACACCGGAAGCATCACTGGCATGAGAAGACTGAATCACATTACTACGAAGTGCATCACTTTGGCCAAACAAGTTTAACATGTATGTTTATTGTGGTGTTAAGGGCACCCTAGTTTTAGTTTAGGTCCGCTAGAAATGCTACGAGTACTTGAGGCTTCTTGCAAAACTGTATTACATGTGTACTTTTTATAAGAATCAATTATTATTATTATTATAATGATTGGAGGGTGTTATTAAGATTTTGTGAATTACAAATATAGGGAAAACAAAAGGTCAGAGCGGTGTGTTTAGTCTAGAATAAAGTTCACTTTGCATAGGAACATACACAGTTATGAAATTAAAGGAGAGCGAGGAGAAAGCAAGAAATAACAACACTTGATAAACGTTGCAAAGTAAAAATAATAAATTTGCATACCACTGTGTATTCTTGAGGTGTATGTTAGGATGAAGCTTGTTACTGACAGGTGGACTTAAGAGGGGAAAAAACAGGAATACGTAATATTACCATTTAGATCTGAACTTGATAGACGGTGCTACAGCATCACAAGACTCTTGACACTGTTGTAGTGTTACCATTAACTTGATAGACGGTGCTACAGCATCACAAGACACTTGACACTGTTGTAGTGTTACCATTAACTTGATAGACGGTGCTACAGCATCACAAGACTCTTGACACTGTTGTAGTGTTACCATCAACTTGATAGACGGTGCTACAGCATCACAAGACACTTGACACTGTTGTAGTGTTACCATCAACTTGATAGACGGTGCTACAGCATCACAAGACACTTGACACTGTTGTAGTGTTACCATTAACTTGATAGACGGTGCTACAGCATCACAAAACACTCCTGACACTGTTGTAGTGTCACCATTAACTTGATAGACGGTGCTACAGCATCACAAGACACTTGACACTGTTGTAGTGTTACCATTAACTTGATAGACGGTGCTACAGCATCACAAGACACTCCTGACACTGTTGTAGTGTTACCATTAACTTGATAGACGGTGCTACAGCAGCACAAGACACTCCTGACACTGTTGTAGTTTTACCATTAACTTGATAGACGGTGCTACAGCATCACAAGACACTCCTGACACTGTTGTAGTTTTACCATTAACTTGATAGACGGTGCTACAGCATCACAAGACACTCCTGACACTGTTGTAGTTTTACCATTAACTTGATAGACGGTGCTACAGCATCACAAGACACTCCTGACACTGTTGTAGTTTTACCATTAACTTGATAGACGGTGCTACAGCATCACAAGACACTCCTGACACTGTTGTAGTGTTACCATTAACTTGATAGACGGTGCTACAGCAGCACAAAACACTCCTGACACTGTTGTAGTGTTACCATTAACTTGATAGACGGTGCTACAGCAGCACAAAACACTCCTGACACTGTTGTAGTGTTACCATTAACTTGATAGACGGTGCTACAGCAGCACAAAACACTCCTGACACTGTTGTAGTGTTACCATTAACTTGATAGACGGTGCTACAGCATCACAAGACACGCCTGACACTGTTTTAGTGTCACCATTAACTTGATAGACGGTGCTACAGCATCACAAGACACTTGACACTGTTGTAGTGTTACCATTAACTTGATAGACGGTGCTACAGCATCACAAAACACTCCTGACACTGTTGTAGTGTCACCATTAACTTGATAGACGGTGCTACAGCATCACAAGACACTTGACACTGTTGTAGTGTTACCATTAACTTGATAGACGGTGCTACAGCATCACAAGACACTCCTGACACTGTTGTAGTGTTACCATTAACTTGATAGACGGTGCTACAGCATCACAAGACACTCCTGACACTGTTGTAGTGTTACCATTAACTTGATAGACGGTGCTACAGCATCACAAGACACTCCTGACACTGTTGTAGTGTTACCATTAACTTGATAGACGGTGCTACAGCATCACAAGACACTTGACACTGTTGTAGTGTTACCATTAACTTGATAGACGGTGCTACAGCATCACAAGACACTCCTGACACTGTTGTAGTGTCACCATTAACTTGATAGACGGTGCTACAGCATCACAAGACACTCCTGACACTGTTGTAGTGTTACCATTAACTTGATAGACGGTGCTACAGCATCACAAGACACTCCTGACACTGTTGTAGTTTTACCATTAACTTGATAGACGGTGCTACAGCATCACAAGACACTCCTGACACTGTTGTAGTGTTACCATTAACTTGATAGACGGTGCTACAGCATCACAAGACACTCCTGACACTGTTGTAGTGTTACCATTAACTTGATAGACGGTGCTACAGCATCACAAGACACTCCTGACACTGTTGTAGTGTTACCATTAACTTGATAGACGGTGCTACAGCATCACAAGACACTTGACACTGTTGTAGTGTTACCATTAACTTGATAGACGGTGCTACAGCATCACAAGACACTCCTGACACTGTTGTAGTGTTACCATTAACTTGATAGACGGTGCTACAGCATCACAAGACACTTGACACTGTTGTAGTGTTACCATTAACTTGATAGACGGTGCTACAGCATCACAAGACACTCCTGACACTGTTGTAGTGTCACCATTAACTTGATAGACGGTGCTACAGCATCACAAGACACTCCTGACACTGTTGTAGTGTTACCATTAACTTGATAGACGGTGCTACAGCATCACAAGACACTCCTGACACTGTTGTAGTGTCACCATTAACTTGATAGACGGTGCTACAGCATCACAAGACACTCCTGACACTGTTGTAGTGTTACCATTAACTTGATAGACGGTGCTACAGCATCACAAGACACTTGACACTGTTGTAGTGTTACCATTAACTTGATAGACGGTACTACAGCATCACAAGACAATCCTGACACTGTTGTAGTGTCACCATTAACTTGATAGACGGTGCTACAGCATCACAAGACACTCCTGACACTGTTGTAGTGTTACCATTAACTTGATAGACGGTGCTACAGCATCACAAGACACTCCTGACACTGTTGTAGTGTCACCATTAACTTGATAGACGGTGCTACAACATCACAAGACACTTGACACTGTTGTAGTGTTACCATTAACTTGATAGACGGTGCTACAGCATCACAAGACACTCCTGACACTGTTGTAGTGTTACCATTAACTTGATAGACGGTGCTACAGCATCACAAGACACTCCTGACACTGTTGTAGTGTTACCACTAACTTGATAGACGGTGCTACAGCATCACAAGACACTCCTGACACTGTTGTAGTTTTACCATTAACTTGATAGACGGTGCTACAGCATCACAAGACACTCCTGACACTGTTGTAGTTTTACCATTAACTTGATAGACGGTGCTACAGCATCACAAGACACTCCTGACACTGTTGTAGTTTTACCATTTACTTGATAGACGGTGCTACAGCATCACAAGACACTCCTGACACTGTTGTAGTGTTACCATTAACTTGATAGACGGTGCTACAGCATCACAAGACACTCCTGACACTGTTGTAGTTTTACCATTAACTTGATAGACGGTGCTACAGCATCACAAGACACTCCTGACACTGTTGTAGTTTTACCATTAACTTGATAGACGGTGCTACAGCATCACAAGACACTCCTGACACTGTTGTAGTGTTACCATTAACTTGATAGACGGTGCTACAGCAGCACAAGACACTCCTGACACTGTTGTAGTGTTACCATTAACTTGATAGACGGTGCTACAGCAGCACAAGACACTCCTGACACTGTTGTAGTTTTACCATTAACTTGATAGACGGTGCTACAGCAGCACAAGACACTCCTGACACTGTTGTAGTGTTACCATTAACTTGATAGACGGTGCTACAGCATCACAAGACACTCCTGACACTGTTTTAGTGTCACCATTAACTTGATAGACGGTGCTACAGCATCACAAGACACTTGACACTGTTGTAGTGTTACCATTAACTTGATAGACGGTGCTACAGCATCACAAAACACTCCTGACACTGTTGTAGTGTCACCATTAACTTGATAGACGGTGCTACAGCATCACAAGACACTTGACACTGTTGTAGTGTTACCATTAACTTGATAGACGGTGCTACAGCATCACAAGACACTCCTGACACTGTTGTAGTGTTACCATTAACTTGATAGACGGTGCTACAGCATCACAAGACACTCCTGACACTGTTGTAGTGTTACCATTAACTTGATAGACGGTGCTACAGCATCACAAGACACTCCTGACACTGTTGTAGTGTCACCATTAACTTGATAGACGGTGCTACAGCATCACAAGACACTTGACACTGTTGTAGTGTTACCGTTAACTTGATAGACGGTGCTACAGCATCACAAGACACTCCTGACACTGTTGTAGTTTTACCATTAACTTGATAGACGGTGCTACAGCATCACAAGACACTCCTGACACTGTTGTAGTGTTACCATTAACTTGATAGACGGTGCTACAGCATCACAAGACACTCCTGACACTGTTGTAGTTTTACCATTAACTTGATAGACGGTGCTACAGCATCACAAGACACTCCTGACACTGTTGTAGTTTTACCATTAACTTGATAGACGGTGCTACAGCATCACAAGACACTCCTGACACTGTTGTAGTTTTACCATTAACTTGATAGACGGTGCTACAGCATCACAAGACACTCCTGACACTGTTGTAGTGTTACCATTAACTTGATAGACGGTGCTACAGCATCACAAGACACTCCTGACACTGTTGTAGTGTTACCATTAACTTGATAGACGGTGCTACAGCAGCACAAGACACTCCTGACACTGTTGTAGTATTACCATTAACTTGATAGACGGTGCTACAGCATCACAAGACTCTTGACACTGTTGTAGTGTTACCATTAACTTGATAGACGGTGCTACAGCATCACAAGACACTTGACACTGTTGTAGTGTTACCGTTAACTTGATAGACGGTGCTACAGCATCACAAGACACTCCTGACACTGTTGTAGTGTTACCATTAACTTGATAGACGGTGCTACAGCATCACAAGACACTCCTGACACTGTTGTAGTTTTCCCATTAACTTGATAGACGGTGCTACAGCATCACAAGACACTCCTGACACTGTTGTAGTGTTACCATTAACTTGATAGACGGTGCTACAGCATCACAAGACACTCCTGACACTGTTGTAGTGTTACCATTAACTTGATAGACGGTGCTACAGCATCACAAGACACTCCTGACACTGTTGTAGTGTTACCATTAACTTGATAGACGGTGCTACAGCATCACAAGACACTTGACACTGTTGTAGTGTTACCATTAACTTGATAGACGGTGCTACAGCATCACAAGACACTCCTGACACTGTTGTAGTGTCACCATTAACTTGATAGACGGTGCTACAGCATCACAAGACACTCCTGACACTGTTGTAGTGTTACCATTAACTTGATAGACGGTGCTACAGCATCACAAGACACTCCTGACACTGTTGTAGTGTCACCATTAACTTGATAGACGGTGCTACAGCATCACAAGACACTTGACACTGTTGTAGTGTTACCATTAACTTGATAGACGGTGCTACAGCATCACAAGACACTCCTGACACTGTTGTAGTGTTACCATTAACTTGATAGACGGTGCTACAGCATCACAAGACAATCCTGACACTGTTGTAGTGTTACCATTAACTTGATAGACGGTGCTACAGCATCACAAGACACTCCTGACACTGTTGTAGTTTTACCATTAACTTGATAGACGGTGCTACAGCAGCACAAGACACTCCTGACACTGTTGTAGTGTTACCATTAACTTGATAGACGGTGCTACAGCATCACAAGACACTCCTGACACTGTTGTAGTGTCACCATTAACTTGATAGACGGTGCTACAACATCACAAGACACTTGACACTGTTGTAGTGTTACCATTAACTTGATAGACGGTGCTACAGCATCACAAGACACTTGACACTGTTGTAGTGTTACCGTTAACTTGATAGACGGTGCTACAGCATCACAAGACACTCCTGACACTGTTGTAGTGTCACCATTAACTTGATAGACGGTGCTACAGCATCACAAGACACTTGACACTGTTGTAGTGTTACCATTAACTTGATAGACGGTGCTACAGCATCACAAGACACTCCTGACACTGTTGTAGTGTTACCATTAACTTGATAGACGGTGCTACAGCATCACAAGACACTCCTGACACTGTTGTAGTTTTCCCATTAACTTGATAGACGGTGCTACAGCATCACAAGACACTCCTGACACTGTTGTAGTGTTACCATTAACTTGATAGACGGTGCTACAGCATCACAAGACACTCCTGACACTGTTGTAGTGTTACCATTAACTTGATAGACGGTGCTACAGCATCACAAGACACTCCTGACACTGTTGTAGTGTTACCATTAACTTGATAGACGGTGCTACAGCATCACAAGACACTTGACACTGTTGTAGTGTTACCATTAACTTGATAGACGGTGCTACAGCATCACAAGACACTTGACACTGTTGTAGTGTTACCATTAACTTGATAGACGGTGCTACAGCATCACAAGACACTTGACACTGTTGTAGTGTTACCATTAACTTGATAGACGGTGCTACAGCATCACAAGACACTTGACACTGTTGTAGTGTTACCATTAACTTGATAGACGGTGCTACAGCATCACAAGACACTCCTGACACTGTTGTAGTGTTACCATTAACTTGATAGACGGTGCTACAGCAGCACAAGACACTCCTGACACTGTTGTAGTGTTACCATTAACTTGATAGACGGTGCTACAGCATCACAAGACACTTGACACTGTTGTAGTGTTACCATTAACTTGATAGACGGTGCTACAGCATCACAAGACAATCCTGACACTGTTGTAGTGTCACCATTAACTTGATAGACGGTGCTACAGCATCACAAGACACTTGACACTGTTGTAGTGTTACCATTAACTTGATAGACGGTGCTACAGCATCACAAGACACTCCTGACACTGTTGTAGTGTTACCATTAACTTGATAGACGGTGCTACAGCATCACAAGACAATCCTGACACTGTTGTAGTGTCACCATTAACTTGATAGACGGTGCTACAGCATCACAAGACACTCCTGACACTGTTGTAGTGTTACCATTAACTTGATAGACGGTGCTACAGCATCACAAGACACTCCTGACACTGTTGTAGTGTTACCATTAACTTGATAGACGGTGCTACAGCATCACAAGACACTCCTGACACTGTTGTAGTGTTACCATTAACTTGATAGACGGTGCTACAGCATCACAAGACACTTGACACTGTTGTAGTGTTACCATTAACTTGATAGACGGTGCTACAGCATCACAAGACACTCCTGACACTGTTGTAGTGTTACCATTAACTTGATAGACGGTGCTACAGCATCACAAGACACTTGACACTGTTGTAGTGTTACCATTAACTTGATAGACGGTGCTACAGCATCACAAGACACTTGACACTGTTGTAGTGTTACCATTAACTTGATAGACGGTGCTACAGCATCACAAGACACTCCTGACACTGTTGTAGTGTTACCATTAACTTCATAGACGGTGCTACAGCATCACAAGACACTTGACACTGTTGTAGTGTTACCATTAACTTCATAGACGGTGCTACAGCATCACAAGACTCTTGACACTGTTGTAGTGTTACCATTAACTTGACAGACGGTGCTACAGCATCACAAGACACTTGACACTGCTGCAGTCTGGAACGATATCGTTCCAAACAATGGAGCTGAACTTTTCTCCAGGCTGAGGGACTGACCACCTCATAAACTTATGCTCCAAGCTTGATGGACTGATTACATCACCTTCAATTCACTACTACAGCTGTTACCTTTACATCCGACTGAAGAAGCCTATTGTGTAGGCGAAACGTTTCAACAATAAAGATACCTAACTGTTACACATGTGTCTTAATCAGGAAGTTGAATGTCCATTTGTCTATATTCTGTTATATGAAACATCATTATTTTTTCTGCAATTACACAATGATCAACTTTTCTCCAGCGCCTTTGAAAAATCCGTATATATCACATCCACATTCTGATTTTTCTCCAATGCTTCAGTAATTATGTGATGATGGGCAGCAGTTGTAACAAGCATGATCTTCCTGCTCTAACTTCATGCTGGTTTGCCTTGTGTACTTTATGCTATTTCAGAAAATTTATAACTTGGTGTCTCATCTTTTGAAAGACTGTAAACTAATGGTCTATAATTTATATCTAGCGCCCTACTGCCCCCTATGACATTTACTTGAGTACAAACAGGAAGCCTAGCATTCACTAGACGTGGGATAAAGCCTCCACCATCTCTTGTGCTGAATGACCCACAAGGGTTTAGCACTTAGCATGAATTATTATTAAAAACTAATACTGCCGTCAATGTCTGCACTCTTCAATGTCTCTGACATATCACCTGGACTCAACTTTCTCTCCAAACGATACTGAGTTCTCGTTATGGTTGTATTTCCAACTTTATTAAAACAAGGGATTCCAGGAATCCGGTCCAGGCACTGCATGTTTTTTTTTTTAATTCTACGAGATTATTGCTTGTAACAGTTACATGATGCTCATGGTCTTCAGAGGTAATGAAAAAAATCCACACTCTCCACTCGGTTACTGTTATTTGGCCTGCCCCCCCCCCCCCGAAAAAAAAAATTATTTACATTGGTCTTTTAAAATCTCTAGTAATTCTTTTTCATCGTCAGTGTACGAACGTATTGTGATTAAGAACAAAAAAGCACAATACTACTACTACTACTACTACTAGTATTGCCTCGCTTCACTCCCTTTCCGTGTTATTGCCATTACTGCTACTACTACTTCTACTATCAGCATTACCTCTGCTAATATTTCTCCACTACTTTCCTTCTTCCTCTCTCTGTCCCGTTCCTGTTCTCTCATATACATACTGGTTCCCTTCCCTTCATGTGTTAGTGTGGCTACTCAATGGTCCAAGTCGGACCGAAACGTCGTCATAAGCTTCTTTCTCCTATGTCCGAGTTGTTTGTGTATTACACCTGTGATTAACGTTCTAATTAACAGAGATTAAGTCCCTAACTTGAAGTTTTCCTTATTTGTGGAAGTATTTGGAGAGTTTCTTATCCTGGACAAATCTTCTCAGAGTACCTTTGTGATACCTGTGATAGCAAAGCTTAATTTCTGTCTCCGTAAACTCTCGTGCTGTGACGTTCAAGATTTTATTAATCAGTTGGGTCATTATTTTTCTCCCGCACATTCTTCTACGAGTCTCTGGGATATTCTTTGAGATGCTCTGGGCGGTGCATACTGGATACAGACCTTGTGTATGATACAGACCTTGTGTATGATACAGACCTTGAGTATGATACAGACCTTGAGTATGATACAGACTTTGTGTATGATACAGACCTTGTGTATGATACAGACCTTGAGTATGATACAGACCTTGAGTATGATACAGACCTTGTGTATGCTCCTGTGTTCACCTTCTCCAGCAGTGACTGGTGAGGATGTAGCCTGATCCTGACTATTTCCCAGGTTATGTCTGATGGGTCTTTATTCTGTGAGTACACTAGGTGACTACACTAGGTGAGTACACACTAGGTTAATGCACACTAGACTAGTACACACTATGAAAGTACACACTAGTTGATTATACCCTAGGAGAGTACACACTAGAGAAGAGGAATGTACACAGTTCCACAACGCATCAACCAGTAAACAGTTCACGAGTCATCCCAAGTATACTAGGAAATTCCAGAATATTCCATGTAATTCTAGTTTATCCTTGATTACCCTAGAAAGTTCTAATTTAAACATACATAATCTACCACATACGAAGCACTATGGGCTGGGAAGCTAGTATTTACTTTCCATAAGGCTAATTTTTTAAAGCGGTCTTATAAGTAGAACGTAACCTAGGATAACGCAGGATAACCTAGGATAACGCAGGATAACCTAGGATAACGCAGGATAACCTAGGATAACGAAGTATAACCTAGTATAACGGAGGACAACCTAGTATAATGCAGGATAAACTAGGATAACGCATGGTAACCTAGAATACAGGATAAACTAGGATAACTTAAGAATGCAGGATAAACTAGGATAACTCAGGATAACCTAAGCTAACATGCTCTGGGTATCACTGTACACACTTAAAGAGTGCAATAAGTGAACACTGGAGCGGGATAACCTCAGGTGGCGACACTTGACAACTACCACCATGTAAACAAACTGGTAACCACTTACTTTCTAAGTGTAGCTGCTCCACTTAGCGCGTCCCCTCCTTACTTTCTCTCTTACCATTAATCAAGCGTACTTGCGTAAGTAAGAGGAGGAGCATGAAGTATGTGGTGAGTTAAGTAGCATGTACTGATTGACTATCACTGAGAGTCTGGTTGCTGGTGCAAGATAGCCTGGTTGTTGGTGCAAGATAGCCTGGTTGTTGGTGCAAGATAGCCTGGTTGCTGGTGCAAGATAACCTGGTTGTTGGTGCAAGATAGCTTGGTTGTTGGTGCAAGATAGCCTGGTTGTTGGTGCAAGATAACCTGGTTGTTGGTGCAAGATAGCCTGGTTGTTGGTGCAAGATAGCCTGGTTGCTGGTGCAAAATAGCCTGGTTGTTGGTGCAAGATAGCCTGGTTGTTGGTGCAAGATAGCCTGGTTGTTGGTGCAAGATAGCCTGGTTGTTGGTGCAAGATAGCCTGGTTGTTGGTGCAAGATAGCCTGGTTGTTGGTGCAAGATAGCCTGGTTGTTGGTGCAAGATAGCCTGGTTGTTGGTGCAAGCTAGCCTGGTTGTTGATGCAAGATAGCCTGGTTGTTGATGCAAGATAGCCTGGTTGTTGGTGCAAGATAGCCTGCTTGTTGGTGAAAGATAGCCTGGTTGTTGGTGCAAGATAGCCTGATTGCTGGTGCAAGATAGGCTGGTTGTTGGTGCAAGATAGCCTGGTTGTTGATGCAAGATAGCCTGGTTGTTGGTGCAAGATAGCCTGGTTGTTGGTGCAAGATAGCCTGATTGCTGGTGCAAGATAGCCTGGTTGTTGGTGCAAGATAGCCTAGTTGTTGGTGCAAAATAGCCTGGTTGTTGGTGCAAGATAGCCTGGTTGTTGGTGCAAGATAGCCTGGTTGTTGGTGCAAGATAGAATGGTTGCTGGTGCAAGATAGCCTGGTTGTTGGTGCAAGATAGCCTGGTTGTTGGTGCAAGATAGCCTGGTTGTTGGTGCAAAATAGCCTGGTTGCTGGTGCAAGATAGCCTGGTTGTTGGTGCAAGATAGCCTGGTTGTTGGTGCAAGACAGCCTGGTTGCTGGTGCAAGACATCCCTCTACTGTCATCCCTCTACTGCCATCCCTCTACTGTCATCCCTCTACTGTCATCCCTCCACTGTCATCCCTCCACTGTCATCCCTCTACTGTCATCCCTCTACTGCCATCCCTCTACTGTCATCCCTCTACTGTCATCCCTCTACTGTCATCCCTCCACTGTCATCCCTCTACTGTCATCCCTCTACTGTCATCCCTCTACTGTCATCCCTCTACTGTCATCCCTCTACTGTCATCCCTCCACTGTCATCCCTCTACTGTCATCCCTCCACTGTCATCCCTCTACTGTCATCCCTCTACTGTCATCCCTCTACTGTCATCCCTCTACTGTCATCCCTCTACTGTCATCCCTCTACTGTCATCCCTCCACTGTCATCCCTCTACTGTCATCCCTCTACTGTCATCCCTCCACTGTCATCCCTCTACTGTCATCCCTCTACTGTCATCCCTCTACTGTCATCCCTCTACTGTCATCCCTCTACTGTCATCCCTCTACTGTCATCCCTCCACTGTCATCCCTCCACTGTCATCCCTCTACTGTCATCCCTCTACTGTCATCCCTCTACTGTCATCCCTCTACTGTCATCCCTCTACTGTCATCCCTTACTAACTCATTATCACTTTATTATTGAATACTGGGCAAGTAATGCAGGTTAGATGTGCGACGCCAGACATCACAGCCAAGGTTATCACCAGGTTAGTGTTGCCTTTGGCAAGGGACACGGATGACGGTTATGAACAAGTGAACAATGTTATCCTTAATGAGCGTGCAGCCCGCCCGCGCACGCGCGCGCCCACACATGCCACACAGTTACCAGAGATTTTCTACCCTTGAAGCTAGTCTTTTCCGCTGGTCGCTAGGTCAACCAGCCTGTTGATGCTGGCGGCTCGCTGGCTCACGTCTCACACTCTGGTTGATGTGATGTGTTGTTGTAGCAGCATGAAGTGTCTTGGATCACGGTATCTCTCCCTCCACAGAGTACTTCCCATGTCCTCGGAAGTGTTCTCAGTAGTTTAAAAGCTTAAAACTGATTCTATGCGGGTAATAAACAATCCCTATATATTTCCCAGGTCTGCTTAGATCTCCCTCCTGCCTTCAACACAGCCGTCAGCGCACAGTAATATTCTAGGTGTCAGAATACAATATTCTAGGTGTCAGAATACAATATTCTAGGCGTCAGAATACAATATTCTAGGTGTAAGAATACAATATTCTAGGTGTCAGAATACAATATTCTAGGCGTCAGAATACAATATTCTAGGTGTCAGAATACAATATTCTAGGCGTCAGAATACAATATTCTAGGTGTCAGAATACAATATTCTAGGTGTCAGAATACAATATTCTAGGCGTCAGAATACAATATTCTAGGTGTCAGAATACAATATTCTAGGCGTCAGAATACAATATTCTAGGTGTCAGAATACAATATTCTAGGTGTCAGAATACAATATTCTAGGTGTCAGAATACAATATTCTAGGTGTCAGAATACAATATTCTAGGTGTCAGAATACAATATTCTAGGTGTCAGAATACAATATTCTAGGTGTCACAATACAATATTCTAGGCGTCAGAATACAATATTCTAGGTGTCAGAATACAATATTCTAGGTGTCAGAATACAATATTCTAGGTGTCAGAATACAATATTCTAGGTGTCAGAATACAATATTCTAGGTGTCAGAATACAATATTCTAGGTGTCACAATACAATATTCTAGGTGTCAGAATACAATATTCTAGGCGTCAGAATACAATATTCTAGGTGTCAGAATACAATATTCTAGGCGTCAGAATACAATATTCTAGGTGTCAGAATACAATATTCTAGGCGTCAGAATACAATATTCTAGGTGTCAGAATACAATATTCTAGGTGTCAGAATACAATATTCTAGGTGTCAGAATACAATATTCTAGGTGTCAGAATACAATATTCTAGGTGTCAGAATACAATATTCTAGGCGTCAGAATACAATATTCTAGGTGTCAGAATACAATATTCTAGGTGTCAGAATACAATATTCTAGGTGTCAGAATACAATATTCTAGGTGTCAGAATACAATATTCTAGGCGTCAGAATACAATATTCTAGGTGTCAGAATACAATATTCTAGGTGTCAGAATACAATATTCTAGGTGTCAGAATACAATATTCTAGGTGTCAGAATACAATATTCTAGGCGTCAGAATACAATATTCTAGGCGTCAGAATACAATATTCTAGGTGTCAGAATACAATATTCTAGGTGTCAGAATACAATATTCTAGGTGTCAGAATACAATATTCTAGGTGTCAGAATACAATATTCTAGGTGTCAGAATACAATATTCTAGGTGTCAGAATACAATATTCTAGGCGTCAGAATACAATATTCTAGGCGTCAGAATACAATATTCTAGGCGTCAGAATACAATCAAGTTAAACAGTCCAGTTGTTACATCAAAGTCGTAACACCAGTACAATCATTGGCATAATTTCTCTCGTTCTCAAAATTACCATTATCTTCCCTGTCATTTTTTTCTGGCCTTTCCTGCACTTGCGTTTTAATATTTTTTTGTCTTAAGTGAATGACGTACCATTTACTCCCTCCAGTCTTGTTTCTTATATTCTGTCACAAGTCTGTATTCTGAATTCTGTGCTCGTTTTCAGTGGTTAATTTTCTCATATTTAAGTAACTCAGACCTGTTACTACACTGCTCTTCTCTGTTTATTTCAAGATTGTATTGGCAGCTGATGGTATTTCTTCTGCGTATTCTCCCGAGGCAAATCGCACATTACATTAAGTATCGTTCACAAAGAATCATACGAATCTAGTATATTCATATGATTGTGAACGATACTAAATGAAATATGTAAGTTGCCTCACGAGTATATACAAAAAAAATGCCATCCTACTAATTACATCTGCAACATTAACACACATCCTTCACAGACTTCGACCGTCCGTACCTTGTAGTGCTTAATTTTGTGCTTTGCCGAGGCTGGACTTTAATATTGGTCCTTGTCTTCTGTTTGCTAGAAATTTAAAAAAACAGTTCCCTACACTTCCCATTTATATGTTACCACCTGATTTTATGGGCCCATTACTCCATGGTCACGTCTGTCAACTACCTTAACAATATTTGTGAACCACAGCTGTCGCTCAGCACCATTTCAAAGACTTTTATGATGTGTGATGTTAGTGCTATACTGGTTTGGAATGTTTTGCCACTGCTCTTCTACCTCCACTGTGAAGAAAGGTTGTGTCTGCACTTTTCAAGACCCCTCCAATTTCACCTGACTCTAAATCTTACTCCAAAGAGCGTCTGAATTTCTTTACAAAGGTGCCGAGTACACAGGCGTGCTGTCGATTTCTTTTTCGAAGTCTGAAGTACTAGTGCTAATATCAGATATATAATTTGTAGGTGTGTGTTAGTTAAAATATTATCTGAGTCTTCGCTTATCACGGTGTTGAGTGGATGGATTGGTCAACACTGATTCATAATCTTATTTTAGGATTTCGTTTTTTGTCATCTGTGAGTGGATCCCCACTGAGTGGAAGGCCAATACTGGAAGAGATTTTAAGAACATAATAACAGAATATAGGGGAACCATCCACACGAACTTGTATACTTATCCAGCTAATGTTTAAGGCTAACCAATGCTCTCGCTCAGTAACACTATTCCTGAGTTGGTTCCATACATCTACTATCTATTGCCAAATTAATGCTTTCCTATATCCTTTCTAAAACTAAGAGTCCTGTCTTGGTTAGACAATTTCAACACGATATTTACATCCCTTTATTTTTTTCACGTTCTTCCATTAGTTCATTTCAATTATCCATCCCGTAAATCTACGCTTGTCCACAGAGTGCAGATTCAGTCCTAAGCCTATCTTCTTAGGAAAGATTTCTGATGCATGGGATTAACTTTGTCATCCTTCTCTGCATTCCAGCGCATTTATGTCCATTCTGTAATACACAGACCAGAACTGTGCAGAATCATTTAAACGAGGTCTTACCAAGGTTATATATATTTGAAGTATAACCTGAGGACTTACTATTATTTATACTCCTTGGTATTATTTTCATTACGAAGACTTAAGCAGTGTTGTCTTGGGTTTAGATTAACGCTCATCAGAACACAGAAGTTTGTTTGTCATTCACTTGGACACAGATCTACACTGAATACTTTATAAGTACTATGATGTTTTATTGTTCCAGGATTATTATAATTATTAAAATCATATCTAAAGGGTAAACCCACTTCCCAGGAGCAGAACTCTTACATTTGTTCACAATGAACTGCATCTGGTACCTCTCTTACCATAACATAACTCACAATGAACTGGCCTGGTCATGGACCGGGCCAGTTCACTGATCCTCGGAATAACCTCCAGGTAACCTCCAGGTATCTGGTACCTCTCCTACCATAACATAACTCACAATGAACTGCATCTGGTACCTCTCTTACCACAACATAACTCACAATGAACTGCATCTGGTACCTCTCTTACCACAACATAACTCACCCGGATCATCCACCAGCGCTCATCGGTTTATCTGTCTATTTTAGAGTCATCGGAAAACCTTAACTAAATTAGTCTACAATTAGGAGGTCAGTAATAAAAGATATGGCAGCGGTGTATACCCACCAGTATCGTGTTACAGGTCCTGCTTATTTCCTAACGGATCTCCCATGTCTCCAGACTGACTCAATTACGGAAAATCAGCATTTACTTGCTCCATTTTCCACATGTCACTATTTATTCCCTCAATTATGTTATATTGTGAACAACACAAGACCCAATACTGCCGCTTATGGAACACCACCTGTAATGCGTCACCACTCTTATTTCTCACTGTTTTTTAACCTCTGTTGACTATCGGTTAACCACGTCTAAATCCATGAGATAATTTGCCCTCCTGTTCTGCGTGTCACTACTTTCTTCAACAGTCTCCTGTCTTGAACTGCATCAAAGGCTTTACTGAAGTCCATATACACAATATTGATACTGGATTATCACCAGCTACTACTTCCAATACCTTAGTGAAAACGGTTACCAAAATTGTGAGGTAAAACACTCGATTTTCAACACATTTATATTTTGAAGGTGACTTCAGATTGACTCTGCAATTACTGATTGCGTCAATTTTCACACACAATTGAGGTTAGTCTGATTGATCTATGATTCGAAGCTCAGGGTCTCTCTTCCGCTTTGTCAGTGACGACGACATTTGCCATTTTTCACTTATAGCATTCCACTGAAGAGATTAGCTAATGGCTTGTTAAGTTCATTCTTACATTGCTTTACATTGAAAATAGTTCATCAGGGCCTCTGTTGACATAGTCTTGTTATAATCTGTCAGTCTGACACCCATATCACTAGTGACTTTAATCTTGTAAAATAAGTGTTGAAGACTGTACAAATTTCTTTATCATTGACAATAAGCTGATCTGAGTAACTTTTAAATAGGTTAGTCTTTTTCTTAATCTTTACTCCTATATTATCTAAAAGAAACTTTGGGTTGAGCTCAGGTTTGCTTGTGACTTTAATTTTAAAATTTCTTTTGGTCTTTCATATTTCTTTTTGTTTCTCTGTTTAACCGAATATATTTGTACCTTTAGTATGCCTCTACTACCTTGATTCACCTGTAATTGCTCTTCCTTGATTATCGAGATGTTGTAATCTATTGTGTATCGATTTAGGATCCTTTTTTTTCAAAATGTGCAAGCTTGGGCAGAATTTACAATAATGTAAAGAATGTTACATTGACAGGCATGTGGAGCGTGGTGTTGCACACAATAACCTGCAGCCAGATTACCCAGGTTCACTCCACCCAGATGATCCTTCACATGTATAAAACCCGCTATACTGTAATCAGAAACCTTGACTAGGTTATAATTATCAATGTAATTCCACGAGATGTGATTTGTGACCACTTTCAACAAGTTATTCATTAACCTTTAGATTATAAGTTAAAAAATTCCTTCTTTACCAGACTGGGAGTCACGCGGAATTTGCAACCGTGACAAAAATATTTAGAGTACCTAAATTCCTGATTTTTTTTTTTGTTTCTTGTATGGTACAAATATTCTTGTTTAAGGTCCCTATCAGCGATTTCTTGGTGTGAGTTTTCTTTCCGCTGTTGTGATATTTGTAGTGTTTGACCAGCTCCTGCCAGGTGGGCCAACCTGAGATAGTACTGGAGGCTGCCTAATTTATAATTTGCATAGGAATTTAAGGTAATGAAGGAGAGCTAGAGTTTAGTACACACAAACACACACACACACACACACACACACACACACACACACACACACACACATAGTCCTGCTTCAATGTCCCTTCATTCTTATGTTGTTATTACCCTCACAAAGACAACTGTGTGAGTAAATTTGCTAACGTTGACAGGTATTTCTCCCAGTGTGGGTAACTTTCTTAACACCTGCTGCCCTTCGTTACGTAGAGGTAAATCTAAATAAAACTAGGCGAGGTTTAAACCTGTAGTGAAGTCCAGAGGTCACACTTTCTGTGGCCCGGTTCTAGACGAAGTTCCTGTCCTCAGACCACATCTCTTCTGGATTAAGAGGACGGCGGAAAATCGAAGTGCAGTCATTTGATGAGAGGTTAAAACACAGCCAAGGTCAGTCAGGTCATCTCTCTCAGGTTGTGAACGTTACAACACTTGAGTATGTTGTGAAGATAACACTTCACAGTGTGAGACGTAGGTCACTAGTAGAACGCAGATGTTGGGTATCTCTCCCTCCTGCGTTCCAGGGAATACAGGTTTAGAAACCTCAAGCGCTCCCAGTAATTGAGGTGTTTTATCTCCGTTATGCGCGCCGTGAAAGTTCTCTGTACATTTTCTAGGTCGGCAATTTCACCTGCCTTGAAAGGTGCTGTTAGAGTGCAGCAATATTCCAGCCTAGATAGAACAAGTGACCTGAAGAGTGTCATCATGGGCTTGGCCTCCCTAGTTTTGAAGGTTCTCATTATCCATCCTGTCATTTTTCTAGCAGATGCGATTGATACAATGTTATGGTCCTTGAAGGTGAGATCCTCCGACATAATCACTCCCAGGTCTTTGACGTTGGTGTTTCGCTCTATTTTGTGGCCAGAATTTGTTTTGTACTCTGATGAAGATTTAATTTCCTCATGTTTACCATATCTGAGTAATTGAAATTTCTCATCGTTGAACTTCATATTGTTTTCTGCAGCCCACTGAAAGATTTGGTTGATGTCCGCCTGGAGCCTTGCAGTGTCTGCAATGGAAGACACTGTCATGCAGATTCGGGTGTCATCTGCAAAGGAAGACACGGTGCTGTGGCTGACATCCTTGTCTATGTCGGATATGAGGATGAGGAACAAGATGGGAGCTAGTACTGTGCCTTGTGGAACAGAGCTTTTCACCGTAGCTGCCTCGGACTTTACTCTGTTGACGACTACTCTCTGTGTTCTGTTAGTGAGGAAATTATAGATCCATCGACCAACTTTTCCTGTTATTCCTTTAGCGCGCATTTTGTGCGCTATTACGCCATGGTCACACTTGTCGAAGGCTTTTGCAAAGTCTGTATATATTACATCTGCATTCTTTTTGTCTTCTAGTGCATTTAGGACCTTGTCGTAGTGATCCAGTAGTTGAGACAGACAGGAGCGACCTGTTCTAAACCCATGTTGCCCTGGGTTGTGTAACTGATGGGTTTCTAGATGGGTGGTGATCTTGCTTCTTAGGACCCTTTCAAAGATTTTTATGATATGGGATGTTAGTGCTATTGGTCTGTAGTTCTTTGCTGTTGCTTTACTGCCCCCTTTGTGGAGTGGGGCTATGTCTGTTGTTTTTAGTAACTGAGGGACGACCCCCGTGTCCATGCTCCCTCTCCATAGGATGGAAAAGGCTCGTGATAGGGGCTTCTTGCAGTTCTTGATGAACACAGAGTTCCATGAGTCTGGCCCTGGGGCAGAGTGCATGGGCATGTCATTTATCGCCTGTTCGAAGTCATTTGGCGTCAGGATAACATCGGATAGGCTTGTGTTAATCAAATTTTGTGGCTCTCTCATAAAAAATTCATTTTGATCTTCGACTCTCAGTCTGGTTAGCGGCTTGCTAAAAACTGAGT
>NC_091334.1:22045210-22072710 GCF_038502225.1 Cherax quadricarinatus | reverse complement strand
ATATATATATATATATATATATACATACATGTATATATATATATATATATATATATATATATATATATATATATATATATATATATATATATATATATATATATATATATATATATATATATATATATATATATATATATATATATATATATATATATATATATATATATATATATATATATGCATACACTCACCCCCAGATAGGATGAGAGAGAGCAACCATCCAGGGTGGTACTACCTTCCTGACAGTGAATTAGCAGACGTTTAAGCACGGTGAAGAGCAACATGAGGGGGACGAGAGCTGGAGGTATCACAGACACTGCTGTGGTCAGAATGTGTTATAACTCAGTGTAGTTACTGCAGCAGCTGGTGTTTATGTGAGTGTTGATCCACCTGGCATACTGCCCGCCCATGATACTGTAGAAAACACAGATTACACAAGCCTTTGTAGGGACAATGTTACGTTCTGTGTAGAACTTTAGTCAGCCTCTCCTACTCTCTCGCTCTCCTTCTCTCTTACTCTATGAGGGAAGACGGTGTCTCACACTCGTATGACAAGACGATAGTATCTCCCTGGATGGTTGTTGTTTGTGGCTGAAGGGGTCGAGTCACAGCACCTGGCCTGGCCAGTGTGTGGCGGGGGAGAGGGGGTTGCTGTCTACCTTCTACAACACAGCTGACTAATGATACACTCATGGAGCAGGGAGGGAGAGGGATCAGTGAAAATGCGGGGCCAGAAGATATGAATTGACCCCTGCAACCACAAACAGGTGAATACAACACACAGAAGTGAGAGAGAGAGACTTCACATACTTACTTATGGCTCTTGTTGCCAGCACCTGGTATGAAGGGTCGAGGAGCGGGCTCAAGACCCTCTAAGTGAGTCCTCAAGCACATCTCCTCACACTCACATACACACTTCACTTGTTTCCACCACTCTTAATAATCTCACTAACTGGTTCGCGACAGTTTTAACAAGTTCCAGGACTCTTGTGCCTTCAGTCCGAGATTAATGCTGACTAAATCGTGAAAAGAACTGCGTAATCTGAAAAAAATATATGAAAGCAAATTCTAGAGTAACTGAGACACTGAAATATTGACAGTATTCACAATATGAGCACATGTGTTGGGCTGGGAGGGGGGGCTAGCGGTGGGGGTGCGCTTCCCCAGCGGCACTACCCCCGCAGAGCAGGCACTGCGCAGCACATTGCCTGCTGCCACTGGTGGCCTGGCCCAGTAAGGGTTACGCCACTACTACGTAACCAATAACCTGTTCCTGGAGGATCAGTATTGGTCAGTAGTGATGGGCAGAGTGGTGGGGGCACACACCCAGGTGCCCATACACTGCCCCAGGCCAGCCCAGCACAGGTAGTATAGTGTAGCTCACACGGAGGTGAAGCGACTCTCTCAGCTGCTAACCTCAACACTACTGACACAGCAGCCAGTGGTGGTGCCCGTCCTGATCCCCCGTCCCTGGTGGTGGTGGTGCTAGACACACCACCACCACCACACATGCCTACCCAACACCCCCGCCACCAACCAACACCCTCATCACTAACCAACCAGAGTACACCTCCCCAACACACCCACAAGTGTCGACAACTAGGCGAGTAGAGGCTCTCACCCCAGTTAACCCCCCATCCCACTCAACCCCACTCAAATGTGCTAGACACCAGGAGAATGTGTCAACCTGACGTCACACACACCGAGGTGCTGATGCAACCTACCATCCCCTCCCACCTCCTCCCTCCCACACCCACAACATCACTTAACATTAATTCTATTTCTCGCGTGTATGGGACAGACTATCCTGAGAGATAGTAATTCCCAAGTAACAGTAACTCCATCTCTGCTGGATCGAAACCTTTTAAGCTGCCGTAGTTGATGGTTTTTTATATTAAATCACCCAGAACAAGATAGTGAGAGTCATCCTGGACCTGAGCCCAAGTGAGCATGCAGGCCAGGATGAATTACACCTAGATATGCTGAATGTTACCTTTGATATACCTTTGAAGAGTTTCGAGAGTTTATCTACTCTCTGAGCCCGGCCATGGGCCAGGTTCGTTTGGTGCTTGCCTGGTCAACCAGTCTGTTGCTGCTGGAGGCCCGCTGCCCCACATATCCATCACAGCCTGGTTGATCTAGCACCTGGTGAAGATACTTGTCCAGTTTCCTCTTGAAGGCTTCAACACTTGTTCCAACAGTGTTTCTGATATCCTCTGGTAAGATGTTGAAAAAACTGGGACCCCGGATGTTGATACAGTGTTCCCTTATTGTCCTCACCGCACCCCTGTTCTTCACTGGGTTTATTTTACACTTCCTCCCATATCTCTCACTCCAGTATGTTGTTATGGCAGTGTGCAGATTTGGGACCAGGCCCTCGAGTACCTTCCAAGTATATAGTACCTCTCTCTCCACTGCTCCAATGAGCACATATTCAAGACTTGAAGTTAAATCGCGTTTATAAAATGGCTCACAGTGTCCAGAATATCTTGCTGCCAATTCTGTTAAGGCTGGGAACCAAAGCCAGTATGGTACTTGGGCAAGGAAGAACACCTTTGCAGTACCCAGAGGCAGTGGTCAGGCTTCAAACACACTTTATTGTACAGTACTAAAGCAGTGGAACTGGCTGCCTGCACATGTCAAAGCCAGTCATAGCACGAGCCAGTTCAAGAAGAGAGCCACGAGGTACCTAATGACTGTACCTACAGAAAGAGAAGAGAGTGATTTCTTGTATATTTAACATACATGTAATGTAATCTGATGCTATCTTTAATATTAACGTACATAACTGAATTTTCCTTATTCCTGGTTTATCTCCTTTTATTGCAGTTACTTTTCACATAGTTAAATTACTTACCTGTTTAAACAACAATTATCACAACGACCCCAATGGTAATTAAGCACTTTGACTTTTTTGGATTATTCTGGGTAATCTATACAAATGCCTCTATGTATGATAATTTATGTAACTGTATTTATGTGTACCTGTATCTGAATACAAACTTATGTTAAGCGCTAAACCCATATGGGCCATTCAGCACAAGACGTGATGGAGGCTTGCTCCTCCGTCTGCTGAGCGCTAGACGCTCTTCCTATTTGTGCTCGCCTTTAATGAAATACTTGACGGAGAGTCATTGTCCTACTGAAGTCTTCCAGCTCAGGCTGAAGATTCACCAAGACTACAGTACTCTTCACCACTTCTGTACGTGGTTTTACTTCCCATTCCGTCCTTGAATCTGTACTGATAAAGCCACTAGATGGCGAAACGTCTACAATAAAGATACCCAGATGTTGCACATGTGTCTAATCTTGTCGGTACTGTATACCATACATATACAGGAATACATGAACTACGTCAAGTTCCAGGTAAACTCCAGGTAAGCTGCGTGTGGGAAAGACGTTGATGGTATTGTAATAACCGAGACATGGTTGAAGTTGAAGAGTCTGGACATGATTACCGGGTGCCAGACTGAGGAACGGGGTTATATAACACTATATTTCTAGTAAACATGAAGTGTTCCATGAAAAACAAGTATAAAAGTCGATGAATTTAACACAGAATAGAATTTGTTTGGGTAGAATTTCTGGGACATTTGTTTTGGGTGTAATATACCGCCCCCTAAGTTAGAAAACTACAGAGAGAGAGAGAGAGAGAGAGAGAGACAGACAGAGAGAGAGAGAGAGAGAGAGAGAGAGAGAGAGAGAGAGAGTTCTTCGGGACAAAACTGTTAGGGATTCTAGACAGGATAACGCAACAAATAAGGAATTTTTAACATTAGTTAGACTGACTGAACTTATGTTGTAGGTAATTTAGATTACAATGACTACCTGGAAGTGGAAGTTTGAAACAGAACCTACCAGAGGTTCGATCTGGTTTCATAAGACAGGAATCTGCTTCGTCAAATGGCGCAAGTGATCACAAAGATGATTCAGTAAACTTTCCTGGTTTTCGTTCTGCCGAATATAATGAACTTGGGAAACGCCTGTCTAGTCTTGACTTGGTTAATCTGGCTAATGATTCTATTGGCGAAGATCAAACTTACAATAACGAAAGAATCTGCGACTATGACTTATATTTTGATAATATACAGTGTGCCCAAAACTTATATATTCCCCAGAGAGAAACTAGATCAAATAAAAATTATCCCAAATGGATGCATAGGAGACTAAGTTTCTTTCAGGAGAGAAGAGAAGGATTTATAGACGCATTATAAGAGAAGAGGAGAACCTTACTGATCAATGTTCATGGGTAACTGATCAATGTTCATGGGTAACTGATCAATGTTCATGGGTAACTGATCAATGTTCATGGGTAACTGATCAATGTTCATGGGTAACTGATCAATGTTCATGGGCAACTGATCAATGTTCATGGGTAACTGATCAATGTTCATGGATTACTGATCAATGTTCATGGGTAACTGATCAATGTTCATGGATTACTGATCAATGTTCATGGGTAACTGATCAATGTTCATGGATTACTGATCAATGTTCATGGATTACTGATCAATGTTCATGGGTAACTGATCAATGTTCATGGGTAACTGATCAATGTTCATGGATTACTGATCAATGTTCATGGGTAACTGATCAATGTTCATGGATTACTGATCAATGTTCATGGATTACTGATCAATGTTCATGGGTAACTGATCAATGTTCATGGATTACTGATCAATGTTCATGGATTACTGATCAATGTTCATGGGTAACTGATCAATGTTCATGAATTACTGATCAATGTTCATGGGTAACTGATCAATGTTCATGAATTACTGATCAATGTTCATGGGTAACTGATCAATGTTCATGAATTACTGATCAATGTTCATGGGTAACTGATCAATGTTTATGGATTACTGATCAATGTTCATGGGTAACTGATCAATGTTCATGGACTACTGATCAATGTTCATGGACTACTGACCAATGTTCATGGACTACTGACCAATGTTCATGGACTACTGACCAATGTTCATGGACTACTGATCAATGTTCATGGACTACTGACCAATGTTCATGGACTACTGACCAATGTTCATGGACTACTGATCAATGTTCATGGACTACAGATCAATGTTCATGGACTACTGATCAATGTTCATGGACTACTGATCAATGTTCATGGACTACTGATCAATGTTCATGGACTACTGATCAATGTTCATGGACTACAGATCAATGTTCATGGACTACTGATCAATGTTCATGGACTACTGATCAATGTTCATGGACTACTGACCAATGTTCATGGACTACTGACCAATGTTCATGGGTAACTGATCAATGTTTATGGATTACTGATCAATGTTCATGGGTAACTGATCAATGTTTATGGATTACTGATCAATGTTCATGGGTAACTGATCAATGTTCATGGACTACTGATCAATGTTCATGGGTAACTGATCAATGTTTATGGATTACTGATCAATGTTCATGGGTAACAGATCAATGTTCATGGACTACAGATCAATGTTCATGGGTAACTGATCAATGTTTATGGATTACTGATCAATGTTCATGGGTAACTGATCAATGTTCATGGACTACTGATCAATGTTCATGGGTAACTGATCAATGTTTATGGATTACTGATCAATGTTCATGGGTAACTGATCAATGTTTATGGATTACTGATCAATGTTCATGGGTAACTGATCAATGTTCATGGACTACTGATCAATGTTCATGGGTAACTGATCAATGTTTATGGATTACTGATCAATGTTCATGGGTAACTGATCAATGTTCATGGGTAACTGATCAATGTTCATGGACTACTGATCAATGTTCATGGACTATTGATCAATGTTCATGGACTACTGACCAATGTTCATGGACTACTGATCAATGTTCATGGACTACTGATCAATGTTCATGGACTACTGATCAATGTTCATGGACTACAGATCAATGTTCATGGACTACTGATCAATGTTCATGGACTACAGATCAATGTTCATGGACTACTGATCAATGTTCATGGACTACAGATCAATGTTCATGGACTACTGATCAATGTTCATGGACTAGAGATCAATGTTCATGGACTACTGATCAATGTTCATGGACTACTGACCAATGTTCATGGGTAACTGATCAATGTTTATGGATTACTGATCAATGTTCATGGGTAACTGATCAATGTTCATGGACTACTGATCAATGTTCATGGGTAACTGATCAATGTTTATGGATTACTGATCAATGTTCATGGGTAACTGATCAATGTTTATGGATTACTGATCAATGTTCATGGGTAACTGATCAATGTTCATGGACTCCTGATCAATGTTCATGGGTAACTGATCAATGTTTATGGATTACTGATCAATGTTCATGGGTAACTGATCAATGTTCATGGGTAACTGATCAATGTTCATGGACTACTGATCAATGTTCATGGACTATTGATCAATGTTCATGGACTACTGACCAATGTTCATGGACTACTGATCAATGTTCATGGACTACAGATCAATGTTCATGGACTACTGATCAATGTTCATGGACTACAGATCAATGTTCATGGACTACAGATCAATGTTCATGGACTACTGATCAATGTTCGTGGACTACTGACCAATGTTCATGGACTACAGATCACTGTTCATGGACTACAGATCAATGTTCATGGACTACAGATCAATGTTCATGGACTACTGATCAATGTTCATGGACTACTGATCAATGTTCATGGACTACTGATCAATGTTCATGGACTACAGATCAATGTTCATGGACTACTGATCAATGTTCATGGACTACAGATGAATGTTCATGGACTACAGATCAATGTTCATGGACTACAGATCAATGTTCATGGACTACTGATCAATGTTCATGGACTACTGACCAATGTTCATGGACTACCGATCAATGTTCATGGACTACTGACCAATGTTCATGGACTACAGATCAATGTTCATGGACTACTGATCAATGTTCATGGATTACTGATCAATGTTCATGGGTAACTGATCAATGTTCATGAATTACTGATCAATGTTCATGGGTAACTGATCAATGTTTATGGATTACTGATCAATGTTCATGGGTAACTGATCAATGTTCATGAACTACTGACCAATGTTCATGGACTACTGACCAATGTTCATGGACTACTGATCAATGTTCATGGACTACTGACCAATGTTCATGGACTACTGATCAATGTTCATGGACTACTGACCAATGTTCATGGACTACTGACCAATGTTCATGGACTACTGATCAATGTTCATGGACTACAGATCAATGTTCATGGACTACTGATCAATGTTCATGGACTACTGATCAATGTTCATGGACTACAGATCAATGTTCATGGACTACTGATCAATGTTCATGGACTACAGATCAATGTTCATGGACTACTGATCAATGTTCATGGACTACTGACCAATGTTCATGGGTAACTGATCAATGTTTATGGATTACTGATCAATGTTCATGGGTAACTGATCAATGTTCATGGACTACTGATCAATGTTCATGGGTAACTGATCAATGTTTATGGATTACTGATCAATGTTCATGGGTAACTGATCAATGTTTATGGATTACTGATCAATGTTCATGTGTAACTGATCAATGTTCATGGACTACTGATCAATGTTCATGGGTAACTGATCAATGTTTATGGATTACTGATCAATGTTCATGGGTAACTGATCAATGTTCATGGGTAACTGATCAATGTTCATGGACTACTGATCAATGTTCATGGACTATTGATCAATGTTCATGGACTACTGACCAATGTTCATGGACTACTGATCAATGTTCATGGACTACAGATCAATGTTCATGGACTACTGATCAATGTTCATGGACTACAGATCAATGTTCATGGACTACAGATCAATGTTCATGGACTACTGATCAATGTTCATGGACTACTGACCAATGTTCATGGACTACAGATCAATGTTCATGGACTACAGATCAATGTTCATGGACTACAGATCAATGTTCATGGACTACTGATCAATGTTCATGGACTACAGATCAATGTTCATGGACTACTGATCAATGTTCATGGACTACTGACCAATGTTCATGGACTACAGATCAATGTTCATGGACTACAGATCAATGTTCATGGACTACTGATCAATGTTCATGGACTACAGATGAATGTTCATGGACTACAGATCAATGTTCATGGACTACAGATCAATGTTCATGGACTACTGATCAATGTTCATGGACTACTGACCAATGTTCATGGACTACCGATCAATGTTCATGGACTACTGACCAATGTTCATGGACTACAGATCAATGTTCATGGACTACTGATCAATGTTCATGGACTACTGATCAATGTTCATGGACTACTGACCAATGTTCATGGACTACAGATCACTGTTCATGGACTACAGATCAATGTTCATGGACTACAGATCAATGTTCATGGACTACTGATCAATGTTCATGGACTACTGATCAATGTTCATGGACTACTGATCAATGTTCATGGACTACTGATCAATGTTCATGGACTACAGATCAATGTTCATGGACTACTGATCAATGTTCATGGACTACAGATGAATGTTCATGGACTACAGATCAATGTTCATGGACTACAGATCAATGTTCATGGACTACTTATCAATGTTCATGGACTACTGATCAATGTTCATGGACTACCGATCAATGTTCATGGACTACTGACCAATGTTCATGGACTACAGATCAATGTTCATGGACTACTGATCAATGTTCATGGACTACTGATCAATGTTCATGGACTACTGACCAATGTTCATGGACTACAGATCAATGTTCATGGACTACTGATCAATGTTCATGGACTACTGATCAATGTTCATGGACTACTGATCAATGTTCATGGGCTACTGATCAATGTTCACGGACTACAGATCAATGTTCATGGACTACAGATCAATGTTCATGGACTACAGATCAATGTTCATGGACTACTGATCAATGTTCATGGACTACTGATCA
The DNA here is from genome assembly GCF_038502225.1 of Cherax quadricarinatus. Taxonomy (NCBI): domain Eukaryota; kingdom Metazoa; phylum Arthropoda; class Malacostraca; order Decapoda; family Parastacidae; genus Cherax; species Cherax quadricarinatus. Next base: position 22,063,722 of record NC_091334.1, on the reverse strand, counting down.
ATGTTCATGGACAACTGATCAATGTTCATGGACTACAGATCAATGTTCATAGACTACTGATCAATGTTCATGGACTACTGAGCAATGTTCATGGACTACTGATCAATGTTCATGGACTACTGACCAATGTTCATGGACTACTGATCAATGTTCATGGACTACAGATCAATGTTCATGGACTACTGATCAATGTTCATGGACTACAGATCAATGTTCATGGACTACTGATCAATGTTCATGGACTACAGATCAATGTTCATGGACCACAGATCAATGTTCATGGACTACTGATCAATGTTCATGGACTACTGATCAATGTTCATGGACTACCGATCAATGTTCATGGACTACAGATCAATGTTCATGGACTACTGATCAATGTTCATGGACTACAGATCAATGTTCATGGACTACTGATCAATGTTCATGGACTACTGATCAATGTTCAGGGACTACTGACCAATGTTCATGGACTACAGATCAATGTTCATGGCCTACTGATCAATGTTCATGGACTACTGATCAATGTTCATGGACTACTGATCAATGTTCATGGACTACTGACCAATGTTCATGGACTACAGATCAATGTTCATGGACTACTGATCAATGTTCATGGACTACTGATCAATGTTCATGGACTACAGATCAATGTTCATGGACTACTGATCAATGTTCATGGACTACTGACCAATGTTCATGGACTACAGATCAATGTTCATGGACTACTGATCAATGTTCATGGACTACTGATCAATGTTCATGGACTACTGATCAATGTTCATGGGCTACTGATCAATGTTCATGGACTACAGATCAATGTTCATGGACTACAGATCAATGTTCATGGACTACTGATCAATGTTCATGGACTACTGATCAATGTTCATGGACTACTGATCAATGTTCATGGACTACTGATCAATGTTCATGGACTACTGACCAATGTTCATGGACTACTGATCAATGTTCGTGGACTACTGATCAATGTTCATGGACTACTGATCAATGTTCATGGACTACTGACCAATGTTCATGGACTACAGATCAATGTTCATGGACTACTGATCAATGTTCATGGACTACTGATCAATGTTCATGGACTACTGACCAATGTTCATGGACTACTGATCAATGTTCATGGACTACAGATCACTGTTCATGGACTACTGATCAATGTTCATGGACTACAGATCAATGTTCATGGACTACTGATCAATGTTCATGGACTACAGATCAATGTTCATGGACTACTGATCAATGTTCATGGACTACTGACCAATGTTCATGGACTACTGATCAATGTTCATGGACTACTGATCAATGTTCATGGACTACTGATCAATGTTCATGGACTACTGATCAATGTTCATGGACTACAGATCAATGTTCATGGACTACTGATCAATGTTCATGGACTACTGATCAATGTTCATGGACTACTGATCAATGTTCATGGACTACAGATCAATGTTCATGGACTACTGATCAATGTTCATGGACTACAGATCAATGTTCATGGACTACTGATCAATGTTCATGGACTACAGATCAATGTTCATGGACTACAGATCAATGTTCATGGACTACAGATCAATGTTCATGGACTACAGATCAATGTTCATGGACTACAGATCAATGTTCATGGACTACAGATCAATGTTCATGGACTACAGATCAATGTTCATAGACTACTGATCAATGTTCATGGACTACAGATCAATGTTCATGGACTACAGATCAATGTTCATGGACTACAGATCAATGTTCATGGACTACTGATCAATGTTCATGGACTACAGATCAATGTTCATTGACTACAGATCAATGTTCATGGACTACAGATCAATGTTCATTGACTACAGATCAATGTTCATGGACTACAGATCAATGTTCATGGACTACTGACCAATGTTCAAGGACTACAGATCAATGTTCATGGACTACAGATCAATGTTCATGGACTACAGATCAATGTTGATGGACTACAGATCAATGTTCATGGACTACAGATCAATGTTCATGGGCTACAGATCAATGTTCATGGACTACAGATCAATGTTCATGGACTACAGATCAATGTTCATGGACTACAGATCAATGTTCATGGACTACAGATCAATGTTCATGGACTACAGATCAATGTTCATGGACTACAGATCAATGTTCATGGACTACAGATCAATGTTCATGGACTACAGATCAATGTTCATGGACTACAGATCAATGTTCATGGACTATAGATCAATGTTCATGGACTACAGATCAATGTTCATGGACTACAGATCAATGTTCATGGACTACAGATCAATGTTCATGGACTACAGATCAATGTTCATGGACTACAGATCAATGTTCATGGACTACAGATCAATGTTCATGGGTAACTGAAGTATAATAAACACTTATCACACCTCAATAATAACTCATATAGGGTCAGAAACTCATGAGATTAACTGATCTGTATATTTCGATCTCCTTGATAATAAAAGAAAGAAAAAGAAGGGGAGATTAGAACGGCTAAACGCGACTATGAAATAAACATAGCTACAGAATCAAATCCAAATCCAAATGGGTTCTGTCAAGTGAATAGGAGGAGGATCAGGGGGAACTAAATAGGATCACTGAGAACTACCTCTTGACAGCTGACTGGTAATGAGTAGGAAATATATTCTGTTTTTAATGGAGATAAATGGTATAAAATACCAAGACGGTGGAAGAACAGAGACAGTATAATGTGATCCTTTACTGACTATGGCCCACACAGTGGACTTTATCACATCACAAACACATCTACCTGGGTAAAGAATACATGAGTATATATAGTGTGGAGAGCCAGGTGGAGAATGTTGGGTAGGTTGTATGTGACACGGAGCTGCACCTCCGTCTGTGGAGGACGCGGTTAACTTCCAAGAAGATATAAACCAAGTTTCCCAGTGGGCAACGGAAATTAATAATGATGTTCAATGAGGACAAATTCTAACTACTCCGTTATGGAAAACTGGAGGAGATAATAACTAGAAATGAGTATACTACAAATTTTGATTATACAACAGAGCGGAAATATAATGTGAGAGACCTAGGAGTGGTAATGTCTGAGGATTTCACTTTCAAGCATAACAACACTGCCACGATCACAAGTGCAAAGAAAAATGACTGGATGGATAATGAGAACGTTCAAAACAAGAGATGCCAAGCTAATGATGATCCTTTTCAAATTACTTCTCTCTAGACTGTACATTAACATCTCCGTTCAAAGCAGGTGAAATTGCAGATCTGGAGAGTGTACAGAGAACCTTTACTGCACATATAAGTTCCATCACACACCTCAACTACTGGGAACGCTTGGAAGCACTTGACTTGTACTCACTGCAACGCAGACGAGATATATATATCATAATCTACACTTGGAAAATCCTAGAAGGAATGGTCCAGAATCTGCACACAGAAATCACTCCCATCGAAAGTAAAAGACTGGACAGGCGGTGCAAAATACCACCAATGAAAAGTAGGGGCGCCATTGGTACACTAAGAGAAAACAACAAGAGGGAGCTGGATACACGCTTAAAGTCGGTGCCAGATCAGCCGGACTGTGGTTCGTACGCTGGACTACGTGCGGCCAGCAGCAACAGCCTGATTGATCAGGCCATGATCCACCTGGAGGCCTGGTCGTGGACCAGGCCGTGGGGGTGTTGATCCCCGGAATACCCTCCAGGCAGAATATTCTGTGTGGTAGTTATGTGGTCAGAACCTAAGCATGCAGATGTTCTGTTAAACTATTCTGTCTGATAATTGCATGGTGCTGGTGGAGGTAGGGAGGGTGTTGATGCAGTGGTGGAGGGAGGGTGTTGGTGGAGTGGTGTGGTGGAGGGTGTTGATGCAGTGGTGGAGGGAGGGTGTTGGTGGAGTGGTGTGGTGGAGGGTGTTGGTGGAGTGGTGTAGTGGAGGGAAGGTGTTGGAGGAGTGGTGTAGTGGAGGGAGGGTGTTGGAGTGGTGTAGTGGAGGGAGGGTGTTGGAGGAGTGGTGTAGTGGAGGGAGGGTGTTGGAGGAGTGGTGTAGTGGAGGGAGGGTGTTGGAGGAGTGGTGTAGTGGAGGGAGGGTGTTGGTGGAGTGGTGTAGTGGAGGGAGGGTGATTGAGGAGTGGTGTAGTGGAGGGAGGGTGTTGGAGGAGTGGTGTAGTGGAGGGAGGGAGTTGGAGGAGTGGTGTAGTGGAGAGAGGGTGTTGGTGGAGTGGTGTAGTGGAGGGAGGGTGTTGGAGGAGTGGTGTAGTGGAGGGAGGGTGTAGTGGAGGGAGGGTGTTGGTGGAGTGGTGTAGTGGAGGGAGGGTGTTGGTGGAGTGGTGTAGTGGAGGGAGGGTGTTGGAGGAGTGGTGTAGTGGAGGGAGGGTGTTGGAGGAGTGGTGTAGTGGAGGGAGGGTGTTGGTGGAGTGGTGTAGTGGAGGGAGGGTGTTGGTGGAGTGGTGTAGTGGAGGGAGGGTGTTGGTGGAGTGGTGTAGTGGAGGGAGGGTGTTGGTGGAGTGGTGTAGTGGAGGGAGGGTGTTGGTGGAGTGGTGTAGTGGAGGGAGGGTGTTGGTGGAGTGGTGTAGTGGAGGGAGGGTGTTGGTGGAGTGGTGTAGTGGAGGGAGGGAGGGTGTTGGTGGAGTGGTGTAGTGGAGGGAGGGTGTTGGTGGAGTGGTGTAGTGGAGGGAGGGTGTTGGTGGAGTGGTGTAGTGGAGGGAGGGTGTTGGTGGAGTGGTGTAGTGGAGGGAGGGTGTTGGAGGAGTGGTGTAGTGGAGGGAGGGTGTTGGAGGAGTGGTGTAGTGGAGGGAGGGTGTTGGTGGAGTGGTGTAGTGGAGGGAGGGTGTTGGAGGAGTGGTGTAGTGGAGGGAGGGTGTTGGTGGAGTGGTGTAGTGGAGGGAGGGTGTTGGAGGAGTGGTGTAGTGGAGGGAGGGTGTTGGTGGAGTGGTGTAGTGGAGGGAGGGTGTTGGAGGAGAGGAGTAGTGGTGTAGTGGAGGTGAGGGTGTTGGTGGAGTGGTGTAGTGGAGGGAGGGTGTTGGTGTAGTGGAGGGAGGGTGGAGTGGAGGGAGGGTGTAGTGGAGGGAGGGTGTTGGTGGTGTAGTGGAGGGAGGGTGTAGTGGAGTGGAGGGTGTTGGAGGAGTGGTGTAGTGGAGGGAGGGTGTTGGTGGAGTGGTGTAGTGGAGGGAGGGTGTTGGAGGAGTGGTGTAGTGGAGTGGTGTAGTGGAGGGAGGGTGTTGGTGGAGTGGTGTAGTGGAGGGAGGGTGTTGGTGGAGTGGTGTAGTGGAGGGAGGGTGTTGGAGGAGTGGTGTAGTGGAGGGAGGGTGTTGGTGGAGTGGTGTAGTGGAGGGAGGGTGTTGGTGGAGTGGTGTAGTGGAGGGAGGGTGTTGGTGGAGTGGTGTAGTGGAGGGAGGGTGTTGGTGGAGTGGTGTAGTGGAGGGAGGGTGTTGGTGGAGTGGTGTAGTGGAGGGAGGGTGTTGGTGGAGTGGTGTAGTGGAGGGAGGGTGTTGGTGGAGTGGTGTAGTGGAGGGAGGGTGTTGGTGGAGTGGTGTAGTGGAGGGAGGGTGTTGGAGGAGTGGTGTAGTGGAGGGAGGGTGTTGGAGGGTGTAGTGGAGGGAGGGTGTTGGTGGAGTGGTGTAGTGGAGGGAGGGTGTTGGTGGAGTGGTGTAGTGGAGGGAGGGTGTTGGTGGAGTGGTGTAGTGGAGGGAGGGTGTTGGTGGAGTGGTGTAGTGGAGGGAGGGTGTTGGTGGAGTGGTGTAGTGGAGGGAGGGTGTTGGAGGAGTGGTGTAGTGGAGGGAGGGTGTTGGTGGAGTGGTGTAGTGGAGGGAGGGTGTTGGTGGAGTGGTGTAGTAGGGAGGGTGTTGGTGGAGTGGTGTAGTGGAGGGAGGGTGTTGGAGGAGTGGTGTAGTGGAGGGAGGGTGTTGGTGGAGTGGAGGGAGGGTGTAGTGGAGGGAGGGTGTTGGTGGAGTGGTGGAGGGAGGGTGTTGGTGGAGTGGTGTAGTGGAGGGAGGGTGTTGGTGGAGTGGTGTAGTGGAGGGAGGGTGTTGGAGGAGTGGTGTAGTGGAGGGAGGGTGTTGGTGGAGTGAGTGGAGGGAGGGTGTTGGTGGAGTGGTGTAGTGGAGGGAGGGTGTTGGAGGAGTGGTGTAGTGGAGGGAGGGTGTTGGTGGAGTGGTGTAGTGGAGGGAGGGTGTTGGAGGAGTGGTGTAGTGGTGTAGAGGGAGGGTGTTGGTGGAGTGGTGTAGTGGAGGGAGGGTGTTGGAGGAGTGGTGTAGTGGAGGGAGGGTGTTGGTGGAGTGGTGTAGTGGAGGGAGGGTGTTGGAGGAGTGGTGTAGTGGAGGGAGGGTGTTGGTGGAGTGGTGTAGTGGAGGGAGGGTGTTGGTGGAGTGGTGTAGTGGAGGGAGGGTGTTGGTGGAGTGGTGTAGTGGAGGGAGGGTGTTGGTGGAGTGGTGTAGTGGAGGGAGGGTGTTGGAGGAGTGGTGTAGTGGAGGGAGGGTGTTGGAGGAGTGGTGTAGTGGAGGGAGGGTGTGTTGGAGGGTGTAGTGGAGGGAGGGTGTTGGTGGAGTGGTGTAGTGGAGGGAGGGTGTTGGTGGTGTAGGGAGGGAGGGTGTTGGAGGAGTGGTGTAGTGGAGGGAGGGTGTTGGAGGAGTGGTGTAGTGGAGGGAGGGTGTTGGAGGAGTGGTGTAGTGGAGGGAGGGTGTTGGAGGAGTGGTGTAGTGGAGGGAGGGTGTTGGAGGAGTGGTGTAGTGGAGGGAGGGTGTTGGAGGAGTGGTGTAGTGGAGGGAGGGTGTTGGAGGAGTGGTGTAGTGGAGGGAGGGTGTTGGTGGAGTGGTGTAGTGGAGGGAGGGTGTTGGAGGAGTGGTGTAGTGGAGGGAGGGTGTTGGAGGAGTGGTGTAGTGGAGGGAGGGTGTTGGAGGAGTGGTGTAGTGGAGGGAGGGTGTTGGTGGAGTGGTGTAGTGGAGGGAGGGTGTTGGTGGAGTGGTGTTGTGGAGGGTGTTGGAGGAGTGGTGTAGTGGAGGGAGGGTGTTGGTGGAGTGGTGTAGTGGAGGGAGGGTGTTGGAGGAGTGGTGTAGTGGAGGGAGGGTGTTGGTGGAGTGGTGTAGTGGAGGGAGGGTGTTGGAGGAGTGGTGTAGTGGAGGGAGGGTGTTGGAGGAGTGGTGTAGTGGAGGGAGGGTGTTGGAGGAGTGGTGTAGTGGAGGGAGGGAAGGAGATGTTGGATATGATTGCATCATGTCTGACTTTGAACATAAGAACATAAGAAAGGAGGAACACTGCAGGAGGCCTGCTGGCCCATACTAGGCAGGTCCTTTACAATTCATCCCACTAACAAAACATTTGCCCAACCCAATTTTCAATGCCACCCAAGAAATAAGCTCTGATGTGAAAGTCCCACTCAAATCCAACCCCTCCCACTCATGTACTTATCCTACCTAAATTTGAAACTACCCAAAGTCCCAGCCTCAATAACCCAACTAGGTAGACTGTTCCACTCATCAACTACCCTATTTCCAAACCAATACTTTCCTATGTCTTTTCTAAATCTAAACTTATCTAATTTAAATCCATTACTGCGGGTTCTCTCTTGGAGAGACATCCTCAAGACCTTGTTAATATCCCCTTTATTAATACCTATCTTCCACTTATACACTTCGATCAGGTCTCCCCTCATTCTTCGTCTAACAAGTGAATGTAACTTAAGAGTCTTCAATCTTTCTTCATAAGGAAGATTTCTAATGCTATGTATTAATTTAGTCATCCTACGCTGAATGTTTTCTAACGAATTTATGTCCATTTTGTAATATAGAGACCAGAACTGAGCTGCAGAAACCATTGATATATTTGTGCCCTCGTGCACTCTACACCAGGCTCACCCTCGTGCACTCTACACCAGGCTCACCCTCGTGCACTCTACACCAGGCTCACCCTCGTGCACTCTACACCAGGCTCACCCTCGTGCACTCTACACGAGGCTCACCCTCGTGCACTCTACAACAGGCTCTCCCTCGTGCACTCTACACCAGGCTCACCCTCGTGCACTCTACACCAGGCTCACCCTCGTGCACTCTACACCAGGCTCACCCTCGTGCACTCTACACCAGGCTCACCCTCGTGCACTCTACACCAGGCTTACCCTCGTGCACTCTACACCAGGCTCACCCTCGTTCACTCTACACCAGGCTCACCCTTGTGCACTCTACACCAGGCTCACCCTCGTGCACTCTACACCAGGCTCACCCTCGTGCACTCTACACCAGGCTCACCCTCGTGCACTCTACACCAGGCTCACCCTCGTGCACTCTACACCAGGCTCACCCTAGTGCACTCTACACCAGGCTCCCCCTCGTGCACTCTACACCAGGCTCACCCTCGTGCACTCTACACCAGGCTCACCCTCGTGCACTCTACACCAGGCTCACCCTCGTGCACTCTACACCAGGCTCACCCTCGTGCACTCTACACCAGGCTCACCCTCGTGCACTCTACACCAGGCTCACCCTCGTGCACTCTACACCAGGCTCACCCTCGTGCACTCTACACCAGGCTCACCCTCGTGCACTCTACACCAGGCTCACCCTCGTGCACTCTACACCAGGCTCACCCTCGTGCACTCTACACCAGGCTCACCCTCGTGCACTCTACACCAGGCTCACCCTCGTGCACTCTACACCAGGCTCACCCTCGTGCACTCTACACCAGGCTCACCCTCGTGCACTCTACACCAGGCTCACCCTCGTGCACTCTACACCAGGCTTACCCTCGTGCACTCTACACCAGGCTTACCCTCGTGCACTCTACACCAGGCTTACCCTCGGGCACTCTACACCAGGCTTACCCTCGTGGACTCTACACCAGGCTTACCCTCGTGCACTCCACACCAGCCTTACACTCGTGCACTCTACACCAGCCTCACATTCGTACACTCTTCACCAGGCTCACCCTCGTGCACTATACAGTCTCACACTAGTATACAAGTGTAGTGAGAGACAGTTTAGGCTGGTATACAAGTGTAGTGAGAGACAGTTTAGACTGGTATACAAGTGTAGTGAGAGACAGTTTAGGCTGGTATACAAGTGTAGTTAGAGACAGTTTAGGCTGGATACAAGTGTAGTGAGAGAGAGTTTAGGCTGGTATACAAGTGTAGTTAGAGACAGTTTAGGCTGGATACAAGTGTAGTGAGAGACAGTTTAGCCTGGATACAAATGTAGTGAGAGACAGTTTAGGCTGGTATACAAGTGTAGTGACAGTTTAGGCTGGATACAAGTGTAGTGAGAGACAGTTTAGGCTGGTTACAAATGTAGTGACAGTTTAGGCTGGATACAAGTGTAGTGTGAGACAGTTTAGGGTGGATACAAGTGTAGTGACAGTTTAGGCTGGATACAAGTGTAGTGAGAGACAGTTTAGGCTGGTTACAAGTGTAGTGACAGTTTAGGCTGGATACAAGTGTAGTGAGAGACAGTTTAGGCTGGTTACAAGTGTAGTGACAGTTTAGGCTGGATACAAGTGTAGTGTGAGACAGTTTAGGGTGGATACAAGTGTAGTGAGAGACAGTTTAGACTGGTAACAAGTGTAGTGAGCGTTTAGGGTGGATACAAGTGTAGTGAGAGACAGTTTAGGCTGGTAACAAGTGTAATGAGAGACAGTTTAGGCTGGTTACAAGTGTAGTGAGAGACAGTTTAGGCTGGTTACAAGTGTAATGAGAGACAGTTTAGGCTGGTTACAAGTGTAGTGAGAGACAGTTTAGACTGGTAACAAGTGTAATGAGAGACAGTTTAGGCTGGTTACAAGTGTAGTGAGAGACAGTTTAGGCTGGTTACAAGTGTAGTGAGAGACAGTTTAGACTGGTAACAAGTGTAATGAGAGACAGTTTAGGCTGGTTACAAGTGTAATGAGAGACAGTTTAGGCTGGTTACAAGTGTAGTGAGAGACAGTTTAGACTGGTAACAAGTGTAATGAGAGACAGTTTAGGCTGGTTACAAGTGTAGTGAGAGACAGTTTAGACTGGTAACAAGTGTAATGAGAGACAGTTTAGGCTGGTTACAAGTGTAGTGACAGTTTAGGCTGGATACAAGTGTAGTGTGAGACAGTTTAGGGTGGATACAAGTGTAGTGTGAGACAGTTTAGGCTGGTTACAAGTGTAGTGAGAGACAGTTTAGTTTGGATACAAGTGTAGTGAGAGACAGTTTAGGCTGGTTACAAGTGTAGTGAGAGACAGTTTAGTTTGGATACAAGTGTAGTGAGAGACAGTTTAGGCTGGTTACAAGTGTAGTGAGAGACAGTTTAGTTTGGATACAAGTGTAGTGAGAGACAGTTTAGGCTGGTTACAAGTGCAGTGAGAGACAGTTTAGGCTGGATGCAAGTGCAGTGAGAGACAGTTTAGGCTGGTTACAAGTGTAGTGAGAGACAGTTTAGGCTGGTTACAAGTGTAGTGAGAGACAGTTTAGTTTGGATACAAGTGTAGTGAGAGACAGTTTAGGCTGGTTACAAGTGCAGTGAGAGACAGTTTAGGCTGGTTACAAATGTAGTGAGAGACAGTTTAGGCTGGTTACAAGTGCAGTGAGAGACAGTTTAGGCTGGATGCAAGTGCAGTGAGAGACAGTTTAGGCTGGTTACAAGTGTAGTGAGAGACAGTTTAGGCTGGATGCAAGTGCAGTGAGAGACAGTTTAGGCTGGATGCAAGTGCAGTGAGAGACAGTTTAGGCTGGTTACAAGTGTAGTGAGAGACAGTTTAGGCTGGATACAAGTGCAGTGAGAGACAGTTTAGGCTGGTTACAAGTGTAGTGAGAGACAGTTTAGGCTGGTATACAAGTGCAATGAGAGAGAGTTTAGGCTGGTTATAAGTGTAGTGAGAGACAGTTTAGTCTGGTATACAAGTGTAGTGACAGTTTATGCTGGATACAAGTGTAGTGAGAGACAGTTTAGGCTGGTATACAAGTGTAGTGAGAGACAGTTTAGGCTGGTATACAAGTGTAGTGACAGTTTATGCTGGATACAAGTGTAGTGAGAGACAGTTTAGGCTGGTATACAAGTGTAGTGAGAGACAGTTTAGGCTGGTATACAAGTGTAGTGAGAGACAGTTTAGGCTGGTATACAAGTGTAGTGAGAGACAGTTTAGGCTGGTAAACAAGTGTAGTGAGAGACAGTATAGGCTGGTATACAAGTGTAGTGAGAGACAGTTTAGGCTGGTATACAAGTGTAGTGAGAGACAGTTTAAGCTGGTATACAAGCGTAGTGAGAGACAGTTTAGGCTGGTATACAAGTGCAGTGAGAGTTTAGGCTGGCATACAAGTGTGGTGAGAGACAGTTTAGGCTGGTATACAAGTGTAGTGAGAGACAGTTTAGGCTGGTATACAAGTGCAGTGAGAGTTTAGGCTGGCATACAAGTGTGGTGAGAGACAGTTTAGGCTGGTATACAAGTGTAGTGAGAGACAGTTTAGGCTGGTATACAAGTGTGGTGAGAGACAGTTTAGGCTGGTATACAAGTGTAGTGAAAGACAGTTTAGGCTGGTAAAGAAGTGTGGTGAGAGACAGTTTAGGCTGGTATACAAGTGTAGTGAGAGACAGTTTAGGCTGGTATACAATTGTGGTGAGAGACAGTTTAGGCTGGTAAACAAGTGTGGTGAGAGACAGTTTAGGCTGGTATACAAGTGTAGTGACAGACAGTTTAGGCTGGTATACAAGTGTGGTGAGAGACAGTTTAGGCTGGTATACAAGTGTGGTGAGAGACAGTTTAGGCTGGTATACAAGTGTAGTGAGAGACAGTTTAGGCTGGTATACAAGTGTGGTGAGAGACAGTTTAGGCTGGTATACAAGTGTGGTAAGAGACAGTTTAGGCTGGTATACAAGTGTAGTGAGAGTTTAGGCTGGTATACAAGTGTGGTGAGAGACAGTTTAGGCTGGTATACAAGTGTAATGAGAGACAGTTTAGGCTGGTATACAAGTGTAGTGAGAGACTTTAGGCTGGTATACAAGTGTGGTGAGAGACAGTTTAGGCTGATATACAAGTGTGGTGAGAGACAGTTTAGGCTGGTATACAAGTGTGGTGAGAGACAGTTTAGGCTGGTATACAAGTGTAGTGAGAGACAGTTTAGGCTGGTATACAAGTGTGGTGAGAGTTTAGGCTGGTATACAAGTGTAGTGAGAGAGTTTAGGCTGGATACAAGTGTAGTGAGAGACAGTTTAGTCTGGTATACAAATGTAGTGAGAGACAGTTTAGGCTGGTATACAAGTGTAGTGAGAGACAGTTTAGGCTGGTATACAAGTGTGGTGAGAGACAGTTTAGGCTGGATACAAGTGTAGTGAGAGACATTTAGGCTGGATACAAGTGTAGTGAGAGACAGTTTAGGCTGGTATATAAGTGTAGGAGAGACAGTTTAGGCTGGTTTACAAGTGTAGTGATAGACAGTTTAGGCTGGTATACAAGTGTGGTGAGAGACATTTAGGCTGGTATACAAGTGTAGTGAGAGACAGTTTAGGCTGGTATATAAGTGTAGGAGAGACAGTTTAGGCTGGTTTACAAGTGTAGTGATAGACAGTTTAGGCTGGATACAAGTGTAGTGAGAGACATTTAGGCTGGTATACAAGTGTGGTGAGAGACAGTTTAGGCTGGTATACAAGTGTGGTGAGAGACAGTTTAGATTGGTATACAAGTGTAGTGAGAGACAGTTTAGGCTGGTATACAAGTGTAGTGAGAGTTTACGCTGGTATACAAGTGTGGTGAGGGACAGTTTAGGCTGGTATACAAGTGTAGTGAGAGTTTAGGCTGGTATACAAGTGTGGTGAGGGACAGTTTAGGCTGGTATACAAGTGTAGTGAGAGTTTAGGCTGGTATACAAGTGTGGTGAGAGACAGTTTAGGCTGGTATAGAAGTGTAGTAAGCGTAAGGTGGTAGCAGACAGAAAACGGAGTGTTCTATAAGAGAGAACTAGCTAGCAAGGACTGACTATGCCAGGCAGAGGTAACACCGACACCTGTTCCCACAGCACAGTGTGGGTGTTCCCACCATATAACTACCATACAGAATAGCATGGCAGCACAGTGTGGGTGTTCCCACCATATAACTACCATATATAATAGCATGGCAGCACAGTGTGGTTGTTCGCACCATATAACTACCATATATAATAGCATGGCAGCACAGTGTGGGAATATCAGAAAATAGCCTAGCAGTACACTGCGAGTGCGTCCATGCAACAAAACCATGTGACCTTACCCCGGTAACAACGATAAGCGGAGATAGGGCGACTTAAAAGGTGCGTGAGACACAGGGCGTAACGTAACACCCACACGTGGCAACTGCTACAACACACGGTGTAGTTGTCACAACACACGGTTTAGTTGTCACAACACACAGTGTAGCTGTCACAACACACATTGTAGCTGCAAAAACAGTGTAACTAACAACACACAGTGTAACCGTCACAACACACAGTGTAACCGTCATAACACACATTGTAACTATCACTACACATAGTGTAACTGTAACAACACACAGTGCAACCGTCACAACACAGTGTAACCGTCACAACACAGTGTAGACGTCACAACACACAGTGTAACCGCCATAACACACAGTGTAATCGTCACAACACACAGTGTAACCGTCACAACACATAGTGTAACTCACACCACACAGTGTAACCGTCACAACATACAGTATAACCATCACAACACAGTGCAACTGTCATAACACACAATGTAATTGTCACAAGACACAGTGTAACCGTCACAACACATAGTGTAACTGTCACAACACACAGTGTAACCGTCACAACACGCAGTGTAACTGTCACAACACACAGTGTAACCGACACAACACACAGTGTAACCGACACAACACACAGTGTAACCGACACAACACACAGTGTAACCGACACAACACACAGTGTAACTGTCACAACACAGTGTAACCGACCCAACACACAGTGTAACTGTCACAACAGTGTAACCGACACAACACACAGTGTAACTGTCACAACACAGTGTAACCGACACAACACACAGTGTAACCGACATAACACACAGTGTAACCGACACAACACACAGAGTAACCGACACAACACACAGTTTAAAAGGCACAACACACAGTGTAACTGTCACAACACATAGTGTAACCGACACAACACAAAGTGTAACCGACACAACACACAGTGTAACCGACACAACACACAGTGTAACTGTCACAACACAGTGTAACCGACCCAACACACAGTGTAACTGTCACAACAGTGTAACCGACACAACACACAGTGTAACTGTCACAACACAGTGTAACCGACACAACACACAGTGTAACCGACATAACACACAGTGTAACCGACACAACACACAGAGTAACCGACACAACACACAGTTTAAAAGGCACAACACACAGTGTAACTGTCACAACACATAGTGTAACCGACACAACACAAAGTGTAACCGACACAACACACAGTGTAACCGACACAACACAGTGTAACCGACACAACACACAGTGTAACTGTCACAACACACAGTGTAACCGACACAACAGTGTAACCGACACAACACACAGTTTAACCGACACAACACACAGTGTAACTGTCACAACACACAGTGTAACCGACACAACACACAGTGTAACTGACACAACACACAGTGTAACCGTCACAACAAACGGTGTAACCGTCACAACACACAGTGTAACTGTCACAACACACAGTGTAACCGTCATAACACAGTGTAACCGTCACAACACACAGTGTAACCGTCACAACACACAGTGTAACCGTCACAACACACAGTGTAACCGACAACACACAGTGTAACCGTCACAACACAGTGTAACCGTCACAACACACAGTGTAACCGACACAACACACAGTTTAACCGACACAGCACACAGTGTAATTGTCACAACACACAGTGTAACCGACACAACACACAGTGTAACCGACACAACACACAGTGTAACCGTCACAACACAGTGTAACAGTCACAACACAGTGTAACCGTCACAACACAGTGTAACCGTCACAACACACAGTGTAACCGTCACAACACAGTGTAACCGACACAACTCAGTGTAACCGACACAACACACAGTGTAACCGACACAACACACAGTATAACCGTCAAAACACACAGTGTAACCGTCACAACACAGTGTAACCGACACAACACAGTGTAACCGACACAATACACAGTGTAACCGACACAACGCACAATGTAACCGTCACAACACAGTGTAACCGTCACAACACACAGTGTAACCGTCACAACACATAGTGTAACCGTCACAACACACATTATAACCGTCACAACACAGTGTAACCGTCACAACACACAGTGTAACCGTCACAACACATAATGTAACCGTCACAACACACATTATAACCGTCACAACACACAGTGTAACTCACAACACACAGTGTAACCGTTACAACACAGTGTAACCGTCACAACACACTGTAACCGTCACAACACACAGTGTAACCGTTACAACACACAGTGTAACCCTCACAACACACAGTGTAACTGTCACAACACATAGTGTAACCGTTACAACACACAGTGTAACCGTCACAACACACAGTGTAACCGTCACAACACAGTGTAACCGACACAACACAGTGTAACCGTCACAACACACAGTATAACCGTCACAACACAGTGTAACCGTTACAACACAGTGTAACCGTCACAACACAGTGTAACCGTCACAACACACAGTATAACAGTCACAACACAGTGTAACCGTCACAACACACAGTGTAACCGACAACACACAGTGTAACCGTCACAACCCAGTGTAACCGTCACAACACACAGTGTAACCGTCACAACACACAGTGTAACCGTCACAACACACAGTGTAACCGTCACAACACACAGTATAACAGTCACAACCCAGTGTAACCGTCACAACACACAGTGTAACCGTCACAACACAGTGTAACCGTCACAACACAGTGTAACCGTCACAACACAGTGCAACAGTCACAGCCCAGTGTAACCGTCACAACACACAGTGTAACCGTCACAACACAGTGTAACCGTCACAACACACAGTGTAACCGTCACAACACACAGTGTAACCGTCACAACACAGTGTAACCGTCACAACACACAGTGTAACCGTCACAACACACAGTGTAACCGTCACAACACACAGTTTAACCGTCACAACACACAGTGTAACCGTCACAACACACAGTTTAACAGTCACAACACACAGTGTAACCGTCACAACACAGTTTAACCGTCACAACACACAGTGTAACCGTCACAACACACAGTTTAACCGTCACAACACAGTGTAACCGTCACAACACACAGTTTAACCGTCACAACACACAGTTTAACCGTCACAACACACAGTTTAACAGTCACAACACACAGTGTAACCGTCACAACACACAGTTTAACCGTCACAACACACAGTGTAACCGTCACAACACACAGTTTAACAGTCACAACACACAGTGTAACCGTCACAACACAGTTTAACCGTCACAACACACAGTGTAACCGTCACAACACACAGTTTAACCGTCACAACACAGTGTAACCGTCACAACACACAGTTTAACCGTCACAACACACAGTTTAACCGTCACAACACACAGTTTAACCGTCACAACACACAGTGTAACCGTCACAACACACAGTTTAACCGTCACAACACACAGTGTAACCGTCACAACACACAGTTTAACCGTCACAACACACAGTTTAACCGTCACAACACACAGTGTAACCGTCACAACACACAGTTTAACCGTCACAACACACAGTGTAACCGTCACAACACACAGTTTAACCGTCACAACACACAGTTTAACCGTCACAACACACAGTGTAACCGTCACAACACACAGTTTAACCGTCACAACACAGTTTAACCGTCACATTCTTCCATAATACATTTCTATCACTTCGCACAACTGTAGAATCATGTTTATATTGTTCGATTTTTGTATACAATAGTGTCAGTGTATTATGTTGCAACAGCTCAGTGGTAGTGTTAGGTCAGTGTATTATGTTGCAACAGCTCAGTGGTAATGTTAGGTCAGTGTATTATGTTGCAACAGCTCAGTGGTAGTGTTAGGTCAGTGTATTATGTTGCAACAGCTCAGTGGTAGTGTTAGGTCAGTATATTATGTTGCAACAGCTCAGTGGTAGTGTTAGGTCAGTATATTATGTTGCAACAGCTCAGTGGTAGTGTTAGGTCAGTGTATTATGTTGCAACAGCTCAGTGGTAGTGTTAGGTCAGTGTATTATGTTGGAATAGCTCAGTGGTAGTGTTAGGTCAGTGTATTATGTTGCAACAGCTCAGTGGTAGTGTTAGGTCAGCGTATTACGTTGCAACAGCTCAGTGGTAGTGTGTTAGGTCAGTGTATTATGTTGCAATAGCCCACTGGTAGTGTTAGGTCAGTATATTACGTTGCAATAGCCCACTGGTAGTGTTAGGTCAGTGTATTACTAATATTCACCTGGAAACTCCTCGAGGGACAGGATCCAAACCCCGTTTGCCAACAAAAGACTTGGCAGACGGTGCAAAATACCTTTACTAAAAACAAGGGAGTGACGAGTACAGTAAGAGAACACGAGTGTCAGAGGTCTCCGATTCTTCAAGCAACTCCCTCCCTGCATAAGGGAAATTAACAACAAATCTCTGGTTGTCTTCAAGAGGGAACTGAACAAATTCCACAAATCAGTGCCTGACCGGCAGGGCTGTGATTTGTACATTGAATTGCCTAATAGTCTGGTTGATCAGATCTTGATCGACTAGGAAGCTTGGTCTGGGACCAGGCCGCGGAGGCACTGAACCGAGGAAGCCTCCTTCAGGACTCCCGTGTTGGTGTACTATTCACACATGTTAAACATTCTTGCAAAGTCTGTGTCAATTAAGTGTGAATTATATTTTTTTCAGTATATCAAAGACTACGTGGTAATGGTCACCCCTGCCTGGAGGTCACCCCAGACAGAGGTGACTTCCTCTAAACCCACGTTACCCTGGGATGTCAAACTGCTGTGATGTCAAGCGTATAGCAATCTTGCTTCTTGAAACTCGCTTAAGGAGTCTGATAATGCGGGGCGTCACTGCTATCATTCTATAGATTTTTACTAATGATGTATCTTCCTAGGGTGGGGCGACATCTGTAGTTTTAATGGTTTTGGGGCACAATATAGCTATTTTTTTTTTTACAGATTTTGATGACTATGAAGTTGTACGAGCGTAGGGCAGATGTATGGTACACTACCTGTTACTTTACAACTTATGAGGTTATGTGATTAACAGACGAGTGATGTGTGTGTGTATGTGTGTGTGTGTGTGTGTGTGTGTGTGTGTGTGTGTGTGTGTGTGTGTGTGTGTGTGTGTGTGTGTGTGTGTGTGTGTGTGTGTGTGTGTGTGCGCATATGTGTGTGTGTGTGTGTGTGCGCATCTGTGTGTGTGTGTGTGTGTGTGTGTGTGTGTGTGTGTGTGTGTGTGTGTGTGTGTGTGTGTGTGTGTGTGTGTGCGCATATGTGTGTGTGTGTGTGTGTGTGTGTGTGTGTGTA